>NC_069503.1:1002814433-1002938959 GCF_027579735.1 Bombina bombina
TATATATATATATATATATATATATATATATATATATATATATATATTCAGTACAAATATATAAGTCCCTGTGTTAAAGATCTGAAGATCAATTTCAAATGCAAGTCAGGATTTTTCTCATGCATATGTAGATCTCACTGACAAACTGCTTTTAATGCAAAAAATACTTATTTTTTATTGACTAGGAAAATAAAGTTACTGGTGCACTAATTAGAGAGAGACTACGGTTTTTAGTAGGCCATGATCAATTTTGTTAAATTAATAAAAAAAAAAGGTTACATAGCAAAAAATTGTTATGCTCTTTTATATATTGTTCTACTAAAATATACCACAGCTACTAAAACAAGGTTACTAATTGCAAGTCAGTACATGGATCTATTTCTGTAGTTAATGTCTTGCTAACAAACAACTTGGCAATAATATCAGTGCAGGGACACATTCTGTTTAGAGAGTGAATAATCCAAATACACAGTGGTGGAGATTGCCTTATCAACCAAGAAAGGTGGTTGAAGTCTAGCCAGGGTAAATTTGTTGACCTAGTAAACGTTTACAAAACAACTAATCCTTGGGCTTTTATATCGTCCCATACTGAGAAAGCAATGAAAAGGAATGGGAGGGGAAACCTGTCTCTTCATTAATTTCTTATTTTTGCTTTCCTCACATTCTTCCTACACTAGTACCCAAAATTTACATTCACAATTGTTTAAGGGACATTTTTTTTCACAATTCAGATAGAGCATACAATTTTAAACAACGTCCCAATTTATATGAAAATTGAAGAAATAACAATGGCACTATATAGGCAATCCCCACTTGTAATTTAATAGTATGATCTCGCACTTTACTAGTTTAGTGTATAATTGTGCTCGGATCTTCTATTACTTATTTTGTGGGTTGGTGCTCTGCATAAATAAATAGGAAACTAGAATTAGTGGATAAGGGTTATCCACAAAAAAGTATGCATATAGCACTCTGATGCCCAGACTTAGAAATTGGCGGTATTCCTAGAGTTAAAGGGATACTGAACCCAAATTTTTTCTTTCACGATTGGGATAGAGCATGCAATTTAAAGCAACTTTCTAATTTACTTCTGTTATCAATTTTACTTAGTTCTCTTGAAATCTTTATTTGAAAAAGAAGGCATCTAAGCTAAGGAGCCAGCAAATTTGTGGTTCAGAACCATGGACAGCATTTGTTTATTGGTGCTGTCCAATCAGCAAGGACAACCCAGGTTGTTCACCAAAAATGGGCCGGCATCTAAACTTAAATTCTTGCTTTTCAAATAAACATACCAAGAGAATGGAGAAAATTTGATAATAGGAGTACATTATGCTCTATCTGAATCACAAAAGAAAAAATGTGGGTACAGTGTCCCTTTAAAACATAACTTAATTTAATCAGTTAAAAATGTAAGTACTCCAACACACCATTCATACTATTTAAAATGTCTAAACTCTGTGTTAAGAGAAATTACAGATTATGAAGATGAAATCAGTCCAATATAGGTGGCCTTATCCACAATTATAAACATCTTCTTCTGTAATCCAACATAATGTATTACTAATTAGTTGGTCTTTGAGTGAGTATAAGTGAACTAACTTACTGTTAGTCCTAAGATAGCATGATCATTACACTCTGTCATTAATGTGCATGGTCTGGATATGTGAGATCAAATTCTCCACACGTTTGTGTAAGGGTTAAATACCAGAGTGTTGGAGACTTGCATATGTTTCCAGACTATCTGGATATGCAACTAATATGTAAAATAGGGAATGAGAGGGGGGTCATAGATTGGTGGATAAATAGTGAATGTGTGATGTTAGGCAGAGCCAAGATTTGTCCAATCTTTGCCTTAATTGTGGTATATGCACTTAGAGTTCACAGCATGTGTGATCATTGTAGGCCATGCATCTATTGTTAACACTATGGTAGCCAGTATATAGATCACTGATAGATGTACCCTTGCAAGTGTTCAAATAAATACCACTGAGAATCTATCTACAGCAGAGCTTTCCAAACTTTTCATGTTGATGACACACTTTTTAGACCTACATAATTTCGCGACACGGTAATTAATTCAGTTGTACTAGCAAAAAAGAGGTTAAACTAACTTGTTTTAAAATATACGGACACATACATAAATTATATAATAATAATATGTATTTACAAGTAACAGTATGTATGTGCAAGAATTAAAAAAAAAGTTTAATAACACCAATAGTTACTTATTATTTAATGGGATTTATGAGGTTGATGGGATGAACACAATTTCTGAATATTTGGTGGAATATTAGATAAAGACACTCACATTTCATCATCAAGCATTTTTAACTTCCACTTCCTATCCATATATCAAGAGCAGGAGCAGCAATGCACTACTGGGAGCTAGCTGTAGAAAAAACCCCACTGAGTTCAGCTCAGCGTTTAAGCTGCTGCCCTCAGAGCTCCGTGAGCCCTACTGACCACTGCCCACGCTGCAAACTGCAGTCCCACTCACTGACTACACATGCAGTCACGAGACGATTAAGGAGACTACATGTGCAGTCAGGAGCCAATGTGCCGCCAAAGGGAATAGTTTCAGTTCCCACTGAGCTGCGCCAATAGGTTAAGATAATCTGTGACCCACTAAGTATCAATCATGTGTCAACCATGTGATATGCGTAGCAGGCAGGCGGAAAGTCAGAAACCAAAAAAAAAAAAAAAAATTTTTTTTTATTATTTAATAAAAATTTTGCTGAAGCAGGGACACACCTACACACTGCTGCCGACACACTAGTGTGTCCCGACACACAGTTTGGAAAGCACTGATCTACAGCATAAAACCTTTGTTCTACTACAGACTCAAATTGCCTCGGTTTGAGGTTCGATTGTATATAGTACTGATTGTACTGGTGGTCTTTATGTATAGACCATGGGGTACTATTATGTCAGGACAGAGTTCAGGCACTGTGTACCTTAATATCAACACATCTAAATAGAGTGTATCACTGTATTGATACTTGTATTGATTTCGCCTGAACTAACTGGATATTAGAAGGACAAATGACTCACTTATGTACCCTTAGTTCATAGGGGTTAATTAGCAATGTGTAGTGCTTAGACACGTGTTATGTTTCACTGTATTGTCCTAGAAAGCGAACTTAAACCGAAATAAAATATATTCGTATTAGTACTGTACTATATGGCACTTGTATTATGCCCTATGTACTCGTTGTCAGTTCAGTTCGTTTGAAACATTGCTGATATAAGTCAGTTAACGGTCTCTGGTCTCGATCCGTTCATTACTAATGTGTGTCGAGTCATTAGTTTAACAGGTATTGGTATGTCTGTCCTATACATAAGTCAGTTGTGGTGTATCAGTATCCTCTCACCTATAGTCATTAACTTAGTATAGAAATCCCGTGTAACATCACGTTGTCTCCTGTGTTAGTAAGGTCTATAAGTATTTCCATCAAGTTATTATACTGCCTTAAGTTAGGTATTCAGTGGTTAAATGTTGTTACGATCATGACAATTGTATTATATTGTCAGATCGGATAAGTGAGTACCTATATTAATGTGATATTTGTGCTATGCGTTATACTGTATCACTATTCACCTATTGTGAATACAAATATAATAGCCACCTAGTCTGGGACCAGTTAGTAATTGCGGTTAACGAAGTAACAATTGTTGCAATAACACTCCTTACAACTCACGCCCCGAGTCTCCCTATTGGATAGACGTGTGCGTGACTAACTTTGGCTTGTGTTTAAGTAACTGTATACTCGCTGGTCGGTTGCTGCTTAGCCCTTTCTAAACTCACTGTTCATTACATATAAATTATGTTGTGGCAAGTGCTTATATTAAAGAATCAAATGGGTTTCTGCTCACAATGTTGAGTCACTATTATTTGCTTGAGTAATTTATGTTGTAGGTTGCAAAATGACAACCGCGATGAAATTAATACAACATAAAATACTCAAGCAAAGACCAACTAATTAGTAATACATTATATTGGATTACAGAAGAAGATGTTTATAGTTGTGGATAAGGCCACCTATATTGGACTGATTTCATCTTCATAATCTGTAATTTCTCTTAACACAGAGTTTAGACATTTTAAATAGTATGAATGGTGTGTTGGAGTACTTACATTTTTAACTGATTAAATTAAAAGTTATGTTTTAACTCTAGGAATACCGCCAATTTCTAAGTCTGGGCATCAGAGTGCTATATGCATACCTTTTTGTGAATAACCCTTATCCACTAATTCTAACTTCCCAATTTAGTTCTGTTATTAAATTTGCTTTATTCTCTTGGCATACTTTTTTGAAGGAGCAGCAATGCATTTGTGGTAGCTAACTATACACATCAGGTGAGGCACGTATGTTCAACCACCAATCAGCAGCTAGATTCCAGCTGTAGATTACTTCCCCTTGAGCTTAACTAAGTATACTGTTCAATAAAGAATATCACGAGAACAACGCAAATTAACAGAGAACAAAGCAAATTAACATAATTAAATTGTAAAGATGTTGGGGTTTATGCCCCATTAAAGCATGTTATTTGTTAAACACACATAGGTAAAAATTCCTACTTTGGAGCAACAAAATTGCAGCAAGGCCTGTTATTGGTGGGTTCTGTGATTGCCACTCCTGATTGGCTCACAATTTCCTGCTTGGTAGTTGCAATGTTTGTAGCCACTCAGTTACTTCTGTACTATAACTTTTTTTTTTTTTTATAAACCTTTCAATATTGGAAAGCAGTCCTGCTAACAAAGGACTAAACAGGGAATAATAGCTTATGAAATTTAAAAAACAATGTCCCATAAAAAAAAAATGCTTACCTGATAAATTAATTTCTATCATGGTGGTCACGGTCCATTGCTCTTAGGATTAAACTCCTGGCCATTAGGAGGAGGCTAAGATTCCCAAGACTTTCAAGAGCACTTTATCCCTACAACCTCACTGGTATGCCAGTCTAACTTATACTCAGGCAAGGAGAAGTAAAGGTAGGAAAGGACTAAGCAGGGAAAATAGACGTGCAAAAATGGAACTGTCACCAGAAAAAATTATATGAATAAAGTAATACAATTGGATGGGGCTTGTGGAATCTAATCACCATGAAAGAAATTTTGTTTTCTTTCATAAGGTGGTGAGAGTCCATGATCCATTACTCCTGGAAACCAATGCACACGTAGTGGAGTCAACAAGAATTTTTAGGTGGGAAAAAATAATATATTTTTTAAGAAGGCAGGCATTTATTTTCAAGACAATGCAGCCTGCAGTACTTTACCAAAATCCACTTCAGAATAATAATAATAAAAAAAAGTATGACAGTAAAACCATGTTGCTGCCTTGCAAATTTGATCCACAGAAACCTTAATTTTAAAATCCCAGGAAGAAGAAATTGATGTAATAGAATTTGCTGAAAAGATTACGCCAAGAAGCTAGAGGAACAGCTGATGCCTACTGGCCTTACAGTAGGCCGGAGATTGACTAAATAGACTAAAGGATTGACTGAAATCCTTTGCGCCTGCAGGAAGAATTTTAAAGCTCTAACTACATCCCAATGATGATGAAGTCCTAAATTTGAGGAATAGGACAAAAAGAAGGAACAATAATATCTCGATTGACGTTGACAGAAGACACGATTTATGGTAAAAACAGAATTTATGTTTACCTGATAAATTACTTTCTCCAACGGTGTGTCCGGTCCACGGCGTCATCCTTACTTGTGGGATATTCTCTTCCCCAACAGGAAATGGCAAAGAGCCCAGCAAAGCTGGTCACATGATCCCTCCTAGGCTCCGCCTACCCCAGTCATTCGACCGACGTTAAGGAGGAATATTTGCATAGGAGAAACCATATGATACCGTGGTGACTGTAGTTAAAGAAAATAAACTATCAGA
The DNA here is from genome assembly GCF_027579735.1 of Bombina bombina. Classification (NCBI taxonomy): domain Eukaryota; kingdom Metazoa; phylum Chordata; class Amphibia; order Anura; family Bombinatoridae; genus Bombina; species Bombina bombina. Next base: position 1,002,820,327 of record NC_069503.1, read on the forward strand.
CCTGATTAAAAAACCAGGGCGGGCCGTGGACCGGACACACCGTTGGAGAAAGTAATTTATCAGGTAAACATAAATTCTGTTTTCTCCAACATAGGTGTGTCCGGTCCACGGCGTCATCCTTACTTGTGGGAACCAATACCAAAGCTTTAGGACACGGATGAAGGGAGGGAGCAAATCAGGTCACCTAAATGGAAGGCACCACGGTTTGCAAAACCTTTCTCCCAAAAATAGCCTCAGAAGAAGCAAAAGTATCAAACTTGTAAAATTTGGTAAAAGTGTGCAGTGAAGACCAAGTCGCTGCCCTACATATCTGATCAACAGAAGCCTCGTTCTTGAAGGCCCATGTGGAAGCCACAGCCCTAGTGGAAGGAGCTGTGATCCTTTCAGGAGGCTGCCGTCCGGCAGTCTCGTAAGCCAATCTGATGATGCTTTTAATCCAAAAAGAGAGAGAGGCAGAAGATGCTTTTTGACCTCTCCTTTTACCAGAATAAACAACAAACAAGGAAGATGTTTGTCTAAAATCCTTTGTAGCATCTAAATAGAATTTTAGAGCGCGAACAACATCCAAATTGTGCAACAAACGTTCCGTCTTCGAAACTGGTTTCGGACACAGAGAAGGTACGACTATCTCCTGGTTAATGTTTTTGTTAGAAACAACTTTTGGAAGAAAACCAGGTTAGTACGTAAAACCACCTTATCTGCATGGAACACCAGATAAGGAGGAGAACACTGCAGAGCAGATAATTCTGAAACTCTTCTAGCAGAAGAAATTGCAACCAAAAACAAAACTTTCCAAGATAATAACTTAATATCAACGGAATGTAAGGGTTCAAACGGAACCCCCTGAAGAACTGAAAGAACTAAGTTGAGACTCCAAGGAGGAGTCAAAGGTTTGTAAACAGGCTTGATTCTAACCAGAGCCTGAACAAAGGCTTGAACATCTGGCACAGCTGCCAGCTTTTTGTGAAGTAACACAGACAAGGCAGAAATCTGTCCCATCAAGGAACTTAAAGATAATCCTTTTTCCAATCCTTCTCGAAGGAAGGATAGACTCTTAGGAATCTTAACCTTGTCCCAAGGGAATCCTTTAGATTCACACCAACAGATATATTTTTTCCAAATTTTGTGGTAAATTTTTCTAGTTACAGGCTTTCTGGCCTGAACAAGAGTATCAATAACAGAATCTGAGAACCCTCGCTTTGATAAGATCAAGCGTTCAATCTCCAAGCAGTCAGCTGGAGTGGGACCAGATTCGGATGTTCGAACGGACCTTGAACAAGAAGGTCTCGTCTCAAAGGTAGCTTCCATGGTGGAGCCGATGACATATTCACCAGATCTGCATACCAAGTCCTGCGTGGCCACGCAGGAGCTATCAAGATCACCGACGCCCTCTCCTGATTGATCCTGGCTACCAGCCTGGGGATGAGAGGAAACGGCGGGAATACATAGGCTAGTTTGAAGGTCCAAGGTGCTACTAGTGCATCTACTAGAGTCGCCTTGGGATCCCTGGATCTGGACCCGTAGCAAGGAACCTTGAAGTTCTGACGAGAGGCCATCAGATCCATGTCTGGAATGCCCCACAGTTGAGTGAGTTGGGCAAAGATTTCCGGATGGAGTTCCCACTCCCCCGGATGCAATGTCTGACGACTCAGAAAATCCGCTTCCCAATTTTCCACTCCTGGGATGTGGATTGCAGACAGGTGGCAGGAGCGAGTCTCCGCCCATTGAATGATTCTGGTCACTTCTTCCATCGCCAGGGAACTCCTTGTTCCCCCCTGATGGTTGATGTACGCAACAGTCGTCATGTTGTCTGATTGAAACCGTATGAACTTGGCCCTCGCTAGCTGAGGCCAAGCCTTGAGAGCATTGAATATCGCTCTCAGTTCCAGAATATTTATCGGTAGAAGAGATTCTTCCCGAGACCAAAGACCCTGAGCTTTCAGGGATCCCCAGACCGCGCCCCAGCCCATCAGACTGGCGTTGGTCGTGACAATGACCCACTCTGGTCTGCGGGAGGTCACCCCTTGTGACAGGTTGTCCAGGGACAGCCACCAACGGAGTGAGTCTCTGGTCCTCTGATTTACTTGTATCTTCGGAGACAAGTCTGTATAGTCCCCATTCCACTGACTGAGCATACACAGTTGTAATGGTCTTAGATGAATGCGCGCAAAAGGAACTATGTCCATTGCCGCTACCATCAAACCTATCACTTCCATGCACTGCGCTATGGAAGGAAGAGGAACGGAATGAAGTATTTGACAAGAGTTTAGAAGTTTTGTTTTTCTGGTCTCTGTCAGAAAAATCCTCATTTCTAAGGAGTCTATTATTGTTCCCAAGAAGGGAACTCTTGTCGACGGAGATAGAGAACTCTTTTCCACGTTCACTTTCCATCCGTGAGATCTGAGAAAGGCCAGGACTATGTCCGTGTGAGCCTTTGCTTGAGGAAGGGACGACGCTTGAATCAGAATGTCGTCCAAGTAAGGTACTACAGCAATGCCCCTTGGTCTTAGCACCGCCAGAAGGGACCCTAGTACCTTTGAGAAAATCCTTGGAGCAGTGGCTAATCCGAAAGGAAGCGCCACGAACTGGTAATGCTTGTCCAGGAATGCGAACCTTAGGAACCGATGATGTTCCTTGTGGACAGGAATATGTAGATACGCATCCTTTAAATCCGCCGTGGTCAAGAATTGACCTTCCTGGATGGAAGGATTGTTCGAATGGTTTCCATTTTGGACGATGGAACCTTGAGAAACTTGTTTAGGATCTTGAGATCTAAGATTGGTCTGAACGTTCCCTCTTTTTTGGGAACTACGAACAGATTGGAGTAGAACCCCATCCCTCGTTCTCTTAATGGAACAGGATGAATCACTTCCAGAAGATAACCTTGGGAGACTATTTCTAGCGCCCAAGGATCCAGAACATCTCTTGCCCAAGCCTGAGCGAAGAGAGAGAGTCTGCCCCCCACCAAATCCGGTCCCGGATCGGGGGCCCGCATCTCATGCTGTCTTGGGAGCAGTGGCAGGTTTCTTGGCCTGCTTTCCTTTGTTCCAGCCTTGCATAGGTCTCCAGGCTGGATTGGCTTGAGAAGTATTACCCTCCTGCTTAGAGGACGTAGCACTTGGGGCTGGTCCGTTTCTGCGAAAGGGACGAAAATTAGGTTTATTTTTGGCCTTGAAAGACCTATCCTGAGGAAGGGCGTGGCCCTTGCCCCCAGTGATATCAGAGATAATCTCTTTCAAGTCAGGGCCAAACAGTGTTTTCCCCTTGAAAGGAATGTCAAGCAATTTGTTCTTGGAAGATTTTAACCAAAGCGCTCTGCGCGCCACAATAGCAAACCCAGAATTTTTCGCCGCTAACCTAGCCAATTGCAAGGTGGCGTCTAGGGTGAAAGAATTAGCCAATTTAAGAGCACGAATTCTGTCCATAATCTCCTCATAAGAAGAAGAATTACTAATAATCGCCTTTTCTAGCTCATCGAACCAGAAACACGCGGCTGAAGTGACAGGGACAATGCATGCAATTGGTTGTAGAAGGTAACCTTGCTGAACAAACATCTTTTTTAGCAAACCTTCTAATTTTTTATCCATAGGATCTTGGAAAGCACAACTATCTTCTATGGGTATAGTGGCGCGCTTGTTTAGAGTAGAAACCGCCCCCTCGACCTTGGGGACTGTCTGCCATAAGTCCTTTCTGGGGTCGACTATAGGAAACAATTTTTTAAATATGGGGGGAGGTACGAAAGGTATACCGGGCCTGTCCCATTCTTTATTAACAATGTACGCCACCCGCTTGGATATAGGAAAAGCTTCGGGGGGCCCCGGGGCCCCTAGGAACTTGTCCATTTTACATAGTGTTTCTGGAATGACCAGATAATCACAATCATCCAAATTGGATAACACCTCCTTAAGCAGAGCGCGGAGATGTTCCAACTTAAATTTAAAAGTAATCACATCAGGTTCAGCTTGTTGAGAAATTTTTCCTGAATCTGAAATTTCTCCCTCAGACAAAACCTCCCTGGCCCCCTCAGACTGGTGTAGGGGCCCTTCAGAAACAATATCATCAGCGTCCTCATGCTCTTCAGTATTTTCTAAAACAGAGCAGTCGCGCTTTCGCTGATAAGTGGGCATATTGGCTAAAATGTTTTTGATAGAATTATCCATTACAGCCGTTAATTGTTGCATAGTAAGGAGTATTGGCGCGCTAGATGTACTAGGGGCCTCCTGTATGGGCAAGACTGGTGTAGACGAAGGAGGGGATGATGCAGTACCATGCTTACTCCCCTCACTTGAGGAATCATCTTGGGCATCATTTTTACTAAATTTTTTTATGACATAAATCACATCTATTTAAATGAGAAGGAACCTTGGCTTCCCCACAGTCAGAACACAATCTATCTGGTAGTTCAGACATGTTAAACAGGCATAAACTTGATAACAAAGCACAAAAAACGTTTTGAAATAAAACCGTTACTGTCACTTTAAATTTTAAACTGAACACACTTTATTACTGCAATTGCGAAAAAGTATGAAGGAATTGTTCAAAATTCACCAAAATTTCACCACAGTGTCTTAAAGCCTTAAAAGTATTGCACACCAAATTTGGAAGCTTTAACCCTTAAAATAACGGAACCGGAGCCGTTTTTATATTTAACCCCTTTACAGTCCCTGGAATCTGCTTTGCTGAGACCCAACCAAGCCCAAAGGGGAATACGATACCAAATGATGCCTTCAGAAAGACTTTTCTATGTATCAGAGCTCCACACACATGCAGCTGCATGCCATGCTGTTTTCAAAAACAAGTGCGCCATACCGGCGCGAAAATGAGGCTCTGACTATGATTAGGGAAAGCCCCTATAGAATAAAGTGTCTAAAACAGTGCCTGCCGATATTATTTTACAAAAAATACCCATATTAAATGATTCCTCAAGGCTAAATATGTGTAAATATGATCGATTTAGCCCAGAAAATGTCTACAGTCTTAATAAACCCTTGTGAAGCCCTTATTTACTGTCTGAATAAAAATGGCTTACCGGATCCCATAGGGAAAATGACAGCTTCCAGCATTACATCGTCTTGTTAGAATGTGTCATACCTCAAGCAGCAAAAGACTGCTCACTGTTCCCCCAACTGAAGTTAATTCCTCTCAACAGTCCTGTGTGGAACAGCCATGGATTTTAGTAACGGTTGCTAAAATCATTTTCCTCATACAAACAGAAATCTTCATCTCTTTTCTGTTTCAGAGTAAATAGTACATACCAGCACTATTTTAAAATAACAAACTCTTGATTGAATAATAAAAACTACAGTTAAACACTAAAAAACTCTAAGCCATCTCCGTGGAGATGTTGCCTGTACAACGGCAAAGAGAATGACTGGGGTAGGCGGAGCCTAGGAGGGATCATGTGACCAGCTTTGCTGGGCTCTTTGCCATTTCCTGTTGGGGAAGAGAATATCCCACAAGTAAGGATGACGCCGTGGACCGGACACACCTATGTTGGAGAAAAATAAAACATGCTGTCCTAAAAACTTTTTTATTCTAGTAAAAATAGGATATAAGGATGGATACAGGAAAGAGCAAACAATTCGGAAACTCTTCTGAAAGATGCTATTGCCAGAAGTAAGAACCAAATTTAAATTTCATGGAGGAGAAATTTGTTTAGACACTGAGCCTAGAGTTTGAACCACAAAAAAACAAAACAATGTCAGCAAGATTTGCCGTCCTTTAAAGGGACAGTATACACTCATTTTCATATAACTGCATGTAATAGACACTACTATAAAGAATAATATGCACAGATACTGATATAAAAATCCAGTATAAAACTGTTTAAAAACTTACTTAGAAGCTGTCAGTTTGGCTCCGATGAAAAGGTAGTTGGAAAGCCCACTGCAAGTGGCAAATAAGACACTCCCCCCCTCCCCCTTCTTTTGCATATGAAAAGACCCTTTACACAAACAGGAGCAAGCTGGAGTAGGTAGTCTAGCGTATTCACATAAAACTTTGGGGCTTGGTTAGGAGTCTGAAAATCAGAGCAATGCTATTTAAAAATAAGCAAAACTATACATTAATTAAAAAAAAAAACTTTATGGGCTATATAAATAGATTATCTACAAAACATTTATGCAAAGAAAAAATGAGTGTATAATGTCCCTTTAATGGTAAAATACAGACATAGCTAACATCTGACCTTTTAAAAAGCTAGCCAATAAACCCTTATCTAAGCCCTTTAGTAGAAATAGAAGAATTCTAGCATTACTAAAAGATTTCCAACTAAAGACATTCCTTACAAACCAGAGAAGAAAAACCTTCCAAATGATAAGATATATTTTACTGGAGAAAGGTGCTTCAAATAAAAAGGAAGTACCTTAACTGAATAAGCCATGGAGACTAAAATGGACACCTGAACTAGATTTGCAAACAACGTCTTGCAAGGCCAAGCTGGAGCAATCAGAATTGCTGACCATTGGTCTCATTTCATGTGAGATATCACTAAAGAAGAAGAAGAACCAATGGAAAGAGAGAACAGTGTTCTCCACAGGATATTTTAGCAGGTGCACCCCTAACTGATTTTACTGACCACCTGGCTAAAATATTAGTGAATATTAAGCTCAAATTAGCCAGTATTAAAAAGGATAAATTATTATTGCACAAATTATCATTAAATACATTTATGTTAAATTTAGCAATTTGTGCTTTGGATAGCAGAAAAGCATCTAATATTAGTAAATATTACACTGCCCCCTCCCGGGTACTTCATAATGCCACCCGGCTACTTTAAAATAAGACACACACAATTTGGCTTAGCAGCACTAGCAAATAATATATATAAGTCTAATATTCCTGTCTACGGAACACCACCTTCCCATTAACAGGATGTAACCAGCTTTGCATAAGGAGGAAAGAGGAGCACTTACGGTCCAATCCTTCGGCAAGCTTCAGCCGGTCTATGTGCCTTTTACAAATGCTGCGGCAACACGTCTGCTCGACCGTTCCTCTCCCAGCTCTTACCTTCCAGCGTAGATGTCCTTGGATTTCCAGGTAATGATTTTCCAATCTCTGGGTCAAGCGTGAGAGCCCTAGGTGCAGTCCAATAAGGTACACCCAGCAAGGAAAACACACCAGACCGGCTCCATCAACATTTAAATGTATTGGTTAAAAAAGGTTTACACTATTGTGGGCTAAGCTCGAAAAATCCAGGTTAAAAACAAACAGGTTAAAAACAATCCAAAGTCTGTGCGATGCACATCCCACACATAGGACGCGTTTTGGGTTACTCCCCCGTATTCACAACTGATTGGGTTTATGCACATGCAGTCCTTATAAACAAATTACAATGGCTCCCAATCAAAGATTAACAATGTACTCCTGTGCAGCTAATTCGTGTAGAATTTTAAATTTTGAACCATAGAACGAAAACGGTTAGTAACATTTCCAAACAAATCCATATACTGTATAACATGATCCTTCGCATTATAGTTAAAGATTTTTCATGGTATATGAAAGTGAGTTGCTAGCAACTAATACTGCAGACCAATTATGATAAAGCAAACAGAGCGATAACTAACTTTTAACAGAAATAATATACCTGATGTTAGACCAAAGGATACAAACTTATTAAATTTACTTTATTTAACTTATTTTACTCTTACTTATTAAAGAGACTCTGTTATAACCTCTATAAACACTAAAATATTTTGCTACAGTATGTGCTTACCCTCAATAGGAATAAAGTTGCCAAGCCTTCAAAAGAGGAGAATGCACCAAGACCTGGCATATATCAAATAGTGTAGTATATAGAGCAGGGGTCTCAAACTCAAATTACCTTTGGGCCACTGGTCAAATTTTCTTCTCCCATGGGGGCCGCTTCCATTACTTTGAACAGAATTAAACTATACAGTGTATATACATATATATATATATATATATATATATATATATATATATAAATAAAACCTGAATTCTCTTTTAAACAGGTACTATCAGTGATGGCTTTGTGTCATATGTGTAATCATTACATACACATCCAGACCCACACATACATACACAGACCCCCCACCCACACAGACCCGCACCCACCCACACAAACACACACAGACCCCCATACACAGAACCCCTACACACACACACACACAGACCCCCATACACATATACTCACACAGACCCACGCAGACGCAGACCCACACACACGCAGACCCACACACACGCAGACCCACACACACGCAGACCCACACACATGACTTTTGATTGACTTTTTGATTTTTTGATTGACTTTTTGTTCACAACATACATTTATTTTTTGGAGTGTTTGGATTTAACAACACAATTTGGATAACAACACTGTTTATTGGAAGACTTTGGAACTAGTGACAATCATATTTTTGTATCAATAACATTTTTGGAAGACTTTGGATTTAGTGTTAATCACATTTTTTCACACAAGCTTTGTTCACCCAGTTAGAGTATATGCTGTTATTTATATTTGTTTTGGCTTAAGGTAACATCTATTAAGGATTTTTTTTTTTCCACTGGAATTATTGTTTGTATTTGATTTTTGTATTTACAATAGTTTACATTTTACCATTGGAGTGTAGCACTTAGTCCATTTTTTATTCCAATTTTACATAGGAATTTATACCATCTGTACAACTTTTATTATTTTTGGACTTATTAATAGACATCTTTGAACACATATCAGCACGCCAGTTAATATACTATCTTCTATTTTTAATCAAGGAGAGGCTATTCACACTCGTATATAGGGCTACTGGGACACCAGTACATATTAGTCTAAATAGTCACCTGCAAGAGGATTGCGATCGTGAATTTTATATTGTTTTTATGTGCATTTTAACTGTTTGTCTGTAACATGGATCCATGTATTTAAGAAAATAAAGTGTAATTTTATTCTGTATCTTTAAGTCAACTGGTTTTAGTTCAATAGTTCAGACCCAGCCTCTTCTGGCGCTTTGGTTTCAGACCCACACGCACGCAGACCCACACACACACACACACAGACCCACACACACACACAGACCCACACATAGATCCCCCCCACACACACACACACATAGACCCACAAACACACATAAACACACATACACGGACCCACACACTTACTGACCTACACGCACACATACCCTCCTCACGCACACGCATACTTACACATACACACATACACACACAGACACCCATACAGACTCACACATAAACACACCCACACAGACATAAACTCACACATACACACACAGACCCAGACACACACATACACACACAGACCCAGACACACACATACACACACAGACTCAAACATACCCACACACACCCACAAAAAGACCCACACACACAGACCCCCCCTCCCACACACACAGACCCACACACAAGGTATGGCTTGGCAGTATTTTAAACAAATCAAGCTATACAGCCCCTCTCTTAAATAGACACACAAAATAAAACTCCCTATAAGGCAACTGTACTTGGCACATACCTTGCTCAACCCCATTGCTTGTCCTCCTCTGTTGCTGCTCTTGACCATCTCTGCTGCTGCCTGCTTAGACTCAGTTTGCCCCACAGTCTCACAGAGTTACACTACACTCCCCCAGTGAAGTCCTGGGTACCCTCGTCACTGCCAAACATAAGCTCTGGGCAAAACAATCCTATTCACTCTCTTGCTTTGCTCCTCTGCTGCCACACCCACAAACGGCTATGGTGCCAATTTTGGCGTGCTTCACACTCAGGGGCTTATATACAGGCGTGGGCCTGAAGCTGCAGCTCCTCGCACCCCCGGCATTGCGTTAATCAGCCCACCGCTCTCAGTTATGTGGAGTAAGTAGAGGGCCGCATTGTAACCGGTTCGTGGGCCTGAAATAGCCCACGGGCCGGTATTTTTTTATATATGTGTTCAAATAACTATTTTATATATGTGTTCAAAAAAGGGGGGTAAGGTATAAAAGAAAATTAATAATTAATAGAACACAGAGACAGTTTATGAAGATCCATATCCCATTAGATATCTCAAACCTTAATGATCATACAGTGTCAATATCTACAGCCCTATAGCAAAAGTGTATGAAGTTTAAAAAGGTTCATATCCCCTTATACAGCTCAAACCTTAATAATCATACAGTACAATATCTACAGTCCTATAGCATAAGTGTATGAAGTATATACAGGAATCTACAGTCCTATAGCGGGGGGGGGGGGGGGAGAAATTAATATATATATACACACATATACACAGTGGATATAAAAAGTCTACACACCCCTGTTAAAATGTCAGGTTTCTGTGATGTAAAATGTGACCTATAATCTGTACAACTCAATTGAAAAACAAACAAATGTTTTAGGTAGAGGGAAGAAAAAATATAAAAATAAAACTAACTAACTAATACTTTGTTGAAGCACCTTTTGATTTTATTACATCACTCAGTCTTTTTGGGTATGAGTCTATCAACATGGCACATTTTGACTTGGCAGAATTTGCCCACTCTTCTTTGCAAAAACACTCCAAATCTGTCAGATTGCGAGGGCATCTCCTGTGCACAGCCCTCTTCAGATCACCTCACAGATTTTTCAATCGGATTCAGGTCTGGGCTCTGGCTGGGCCATTCCAAAACTTTAATCTTCTTCTGGTGAAGCCATTCCTTTGTTGATTTGGATGTATGCTTTGGGTCGTTGTTTTGCTGAAAGATGAAGTTCCTCTTCATGTTCAGCTTTCTAGCAGAAGCCTGAAGGTTTTGTGCCAATATTGACTGGTATTTGGAACTGTTCACAATTCCCTCTAGCTTAACTAAGGCCCCAGTTCCAGCTGAAGAAAAACAGCCTCAAAGCATGATGCTGCCACCACCATGCTTCACTGTGGGTATGGTCTTCTTTTGGTGATGTGCAGTGGTGTTTTTGCGCCAAACATATCTTTTGGAATTATGGCCAAAAAGTTCAACCTTGGTTTCATCAGACCATAACACCTTTTCCCACATGCTTTTGGGAGACGTCAGATGTTTTTGCAAAATGTAGCCTGGCTTGGATGTTTTTCTTCGTAAGAAAAGGGTTTTGTCTTGACACTCTACCCCATAGCCCAGACATTTGAAGAATACGGTAGATTGTTGTCACATGTACCACACAGCCAGTACTTGCCAGATATTCCTGCAGCTCCTTTAATGTTGCTGTAGGCCTCTTGGTAGCCTCCCAGACCAGTTTTCTTCTCGTCTTTTCATCAATTTTGGAGGGCCGTCCAGTTCTTGGTAATATCATTGTTGTGCCATATTTTCTCCACTTGATGATGATTGTCTTCACTGTGTTGCATGGTATATCTAATGCCTTGGAAATTCTTTTGTACCCTTCTCCTGACTGATACTTTTTAACAATGAGATCCCTCTGATGCTTTGGAAGCTCTCTGTGGACCATGGATTTTGCTGTGGGATGCGACTAAGAAAATTTCAGGAAAGACCAACTAGAGCAGCTGAACTTTATTTGGGGTTAATCAGAGGCACTTTAAATAATGGCAGGTGTATGCTGACTCCTATTTAACATGATTTTGAATGTGATTGCTTAATTCTGAACACAGCTACATCCCCAGTTATTTTTTCTTTTCTTCCCACCACCTAAAAGATTTCCGTTTGTTTTTCAATTGAGTTGTACAGTTTATGTACTCCTGCTGTACTCTTCAGCGTCGGCACACGTCCTGAGAGGGTGATCATGTAGCCGGAGCAAGGAGACAGCCTCCATCCAAGCGGTAAGATACTCAAAAATAGAAAATACAACTCCGCACTCAGAGTGAAGAAATCCAATTCAAGGCCACAAGGTAAAATCTTGAAGTTTATTTGGAACAACTTAAAAACATAGGATCCAGGTAAAAAGCATTAAGCGAACAAAAGTGTACATTAGTGCATAGCTGTACGCGTTTCGTGCTCCACCTAGCCCTTCCTCACCAGCTGTATGCTCCTATCCTAATTAGGCATCTTTAAATACCCTTTGAAAGCAAAACATTTCCTAATTCTCTTAAAGTGATACTTACTACATGAAAAGAGAGCATCACCCGTTAACAATCTTCCACCATTGCCAATTTGAAAAATATAAAACATTTAAATAAATGCATCTAATATGATAATACAATATTAAAACAATATTAAATAATGTATTATTATAAACAGTGGAAGACATATATTAAATAAATACAAAATGAAGAACAATGGATCACGTTTTTTACTTAATCTCTGAATTTAAATTTTCCTATTACACACTTTTAGAGTATATATAAATATCCCCAACAATCTCACAGGGCTTTGAGAAATCTAATAAAACAAATTAGTATCCATATGTGAGTTCAAACCTAACGGGGATCTGGTATTTAAATGAAAGATCCAATAGACCTCACTCTGGTCCAATAATTGTTCTCTGTCCCCGTCTCTAACTGGCTTTGGTATAAAGTGTATACCTTGAATTTGTATAATATCAGTATTTGCTTCATGTTTATCCCTAAAATGTCTCCCAACAGGTGTATTAGTGTCACACCCGTATGCAAATCTGAGGAATACAAAGTAATTTTAGTATAAATGGTAAGACCTCAATTGCCGAGACAAAAATAAATCTATATTAATGTAGCAGAAAGTTACTGAAAAATACAATGATAGGTTGTATCTTCATTTGTAACACCAAGCTGTGATTTCTATAATGGTGGTGTAAATAGTATTACCCTATAGCTGCCACATGTGCATAGGAATGCACTGAGGGAATGCAGCAGGGAAATCGGTTTACACCCCAGAGGTCAGATAAGGCATAAAGGTAAAACAAAAAATAGAATATGATGCACAACTTCTATAAAAAATAGTCAGTGCAACAAATGTAAGTGAATGAGGTGTGATTAAGAAAATAAGATTAAAGTCTTATAGGAAAGTATGAACGTTGTAAATTATCCAATTAGCATAAAAACTGAATATGAGTGGAATTTAGGTGCAGCATACCACAGCAGAAATAATTATGAAGTTTAGGCTTACCGGAGAATCAATTCGTTTGACAGAGCTGTGCGTTACAATGTATGGTTATAGAACGCTGTGTTAGTCCGACTGTGCTGAAGTTGGCGTGTGACGTCACAGCCTCGTGGCTTGGATGAGCGTGGTTGTATCGCAGCTCACTGCTGATGCAGTGTAATCCGGAGTAGAGAAAATAAAGAGCAGTAGAGATGACAAGGTGTTAGAGAGCGCTGTGGATTAATAGCAATAATATAATTTTACCAGATGCTGAATCGTAGGAAATGTGAACATTCTTCACTTTGATATTTTGATCTGGTTGCGAGGATCCTTCTGTTGAAAACTCAGTACAGAGCAGGAGTTGGCTTGTAGTGTATGAGAGGTATAACTTCAATACTAAGCAATTTGTGAAGTGGGAGGCAACCTTAAATAGGGTGGAGAGGATAAGGTGAGCAGAAAATTAAAGGGATAGTGAATTCTGACAGGTAATATGAGAGGAAACCCTGACAGAATCCCCCATCTAATGAGCAACTCCAGGTGCTCATGGTCCAGGGCGATCAGGGTTTCTTTGATGGAAACTGGAAACCAGACGAGGTGCTGAAATGTTGCTGGCAGGTTCCCAAGAGTCTTCCTCCTTGGAGTATCCCTTCCAGCTGATGAGGTATTGTAGAGCTCCTCGGTACAGGCGGGAGTCGAGAATAGATCTTATTTCATACTCGACATTTGGATCAATGGTAATGGTTGGAGTAGACCGTTGATTTGAGATACGTCTAACCTCCCTATAGGGTTTTAGTAGGGAGACGTGAAATGTTGGGTGAATCTTTATTGTATCAGGTAACTTGAGGCGAACAGCATTAGGATTGATCACTTTCTCAACTGGGTATGGTCCAACGAAAAGAGGGGAGAGTTTTCTGGATGGAGTATTCAATCTCAAGTTTTTTGTAGAAAGCCATACTAAGTCGCCTATTTGGTAGACTGGAGGAGTTCTTCTGTGTTTATCATAGTAATGTTTTTGTATGTCTTTGGCCCGTTTTATGGAGGATTCAATAGATTTGAAGTTAGAGGAGATGGAGTCAGACAATTCGGAGATGCTGGGAGAGAGGGAATGAGAAGTAGGTAACAACTGAAAAGAAGGGTGAAAACCATAATTTGCAAAGAACGGGGTTTGATTGGTAGTGGAATGTAACGTATTATTATAACAAAATTCGGCATAAGGTAAAAGTTCAGACCAATGGTCTTGTTGTGTAGAACAGAATGCTCTCAAGAATTGTTCAAGCCACTGATTACATCTTTCCGTCTGTCCATTTGTTTGTGGATGATAGGCAGTAGTAAGTCTTCTGTCAATGTTGAATATTTCACAGAATTGCGACCATAACTTGCTGGAGAATTGTGTGCCTCGATCGGAAAGGATAGTAGTGGGTATACCATGGTATTTGATGACATTGGAAATAAGTAAACGGATAGTCTCCATAGCAGTAGGTAGTTTGTTATATGGAATAAAATGACACATTTTTGTGAACAAATCCACAACAACAAGAATGGTGGTATTTTTTGAGGAAAGAGGTAGGTCAACAATAAAATCAAGTGCAATGTCAGACCATGGCCTCTTTGGTGTAGGTAGAGAAAGTAGCAAACCATAGGGGGGCTGTTTTTCCTTTTTTGAAACTATACATGTACCACAAGTTTGAACATGGTTCTTTATGTCAGTGGACATGTGAGGCCACCAGTAGTTTCTGTTAACTAATTCTAAAGTCTTGGTAATGCCTGGATGCCCAGCGAGTACAGAGTCATGTACAGAATGGAGGAGAGTAGATCTGAGAGTAGGTGGGATGTATAATTTAGAGTTGAAGTAGTAACAGCCGTCAGGTTTGATAGTAAGATGAAGCTTCGCCTTTGTTTGATCCTTTCTTTGTTCGATTTTTAGGATAGGCAGGGAGTTAGTGGTGAAACAGAGAAAATTTTGAGGTGGGATAAGAGATTGTTGAAGGGACGGTGAAGGTTTGTCGACTGGCATACGTGAGAGGGCATCCGCCTTCTGATTTTTTCCAGATGGGCGAAAAGTAATTAGGTAATTAAACCTTGATAGGAATAGATTCCAGCGGACTTGTCTAGCAGATAAGGTCCTAGTTGACTTTAGATACTGTAAGTTCCTATGGTCGGTATAAATTAGAATAGGAATAGCAGTCCCTTCCAACAGGTGTCGCCAATGTTCCAAAGATAGCTTTATAGCAAGTAACTCTTTATCCCCGATGGGATAGTTTTGTTCAGCCAAATTCAGGGTTCGTGAGTAGTAGGCGACAGGGTGTAGGGGTTTTTTCAAATCTTCCCTCTGAGACAAGATTGCGCCTACTGCATAGTTGGAAGCATCGACTTCCAGGACGAATTGATATTTTGGGTCAGGGAAGCGGAGGATGGGAGCGGTGGTAAATTTTTCCTTTAGGAAATCAAATGCTTTTTGAGCTTCAGGGGACCATTTGAAAGTTCTATTGGATTTTGTTAATGAAGTAAGTGGAACTGTGAGCTTGGAGAAATTTTTTATAAACTTTCGATAAAAGTTCGCAAATCCCATAAAACTTTGTACCTGTTTTTTTGTTTTAGGGATGGGCCACTGTAGAATTGTATTGATTTTGTTGTCCTCCATACGAATGCCTGCTGGGGAAATTTCGTAACCTAGAAATGAAATAGACTGCGAATTGAATATACATTTTTCAGCCTTTGCGTATAGATGGTTACTTCTAAGTCTGGAGAGAACTTGTTTAACATGAGTGATATGTTCAGATAAGGACTTGGAGTATACTAGTATATCATCCAGGTAAGATGACGATGTAAACATCCAGGATATCTCTGAACACGTCATTGATAAGATGCTGAAAAGTAGCAGGGGCATTACATAACCCAAATGGCATGACGACGTATTCGAACAATCCATAACGAGTTCGAAACGCCGTCAACCATTCATCCCCAGATCTTATTCGGATTAGGTTGTAAGCCCCCCTTAGGTCTAATTTAGTGAAGTATTTGGCCCCTTCAAGTCTCTCTATGAGCTCCGGAATCCACGGTAAAGGGTACCTATTTTTTATAGTAATCTGATTCAATTTTCTATAGTCGATTATGGGTCTTAGTGAACCGTCTTTATTTTTCACGAAAAATATCCCCGCACCTGCGGGAGAAGTAGAGGGGCGAATGAAGCCTTTTTTTTAGATTTTCATGGATATAAGTTTTTAGATGCAGAAGTTCGGGGTTCGACAGAGGGAATATATGCCCACAGGGTATTTCAGATCCTGGAATGATATCAATGGGACAATCGTATTTACGATGAGGGGGTAGGTTTTCACTTTCTGTCTTACTAAAAACATCAATGTACTCTTTGTACACATCAGGTACAAGGTTTTCAGGTGACACTTCGGTTGTCTGTAGGATAGTGACCGGAAAACAATTGTTAATACAGTAAGGAGAAGAGAAGGTCAGTGAGTTGTTAGACCAGTTTATAGTTGGATTGTGAGTTTTAAGCCATTGAATACCCAGAACCACAGGAGAGACAGGTGAACAGATTACATCAAAAGTAATAAATTCTCTATGGTGGTCAGTGGTACTCACCAGGAGGGGTACGGTTTCATAGACCACAGGACCAGTGGTGATTTCTCTACCATCTATCCCCCTAAGAAAAACAGGAGACTTTTTCTGAGTTAGTGGTATTTTATTTACAGTGACATATTCCTTATCTATGTATGAGGCAGTGGCTCCGGAATCAACTATAGCGGATGCGCTGGCCCGCTGTTGTTCCCACTGTAAGAGAAGAGACAGTGTTAAATAAGAATGAGTTTGTACCTGGGTAGTACAACAAAATGGCTGGTATGAAATCTTACCCTTGTTCTGTCTGAGAAGGGATGGACAATCTTTTACTGTGTGATCGTCAGAGGCACAGTATAGACAAAGATTTAAGTTGCGTCGTCTGAGTTTCTCTTGGGGAGAAAGAGGACCTTTTACGAATCCTATATCCATAGGTTCGGCCAGGCTCTTAGTAGAGGAAGTAGCATGTGAGGTAGTAACTTGTTTTTTGTAAGAGAAATCATGTGATGACCTCTCTTGCTGCCTTTCCCTGAGGCGTCTATCTATGGTGATGGACAGGGTCATCAAATCTTCTAGTGTAGGAGGTAGATCTATTCGTGAAAGTTCATCTTTAATAGGGTCAGAGAGACCCAATCTAAACTGGTTCCGCAATGATAAGTTGTTCCACTGTGAATCTTTTGCCCATTTCTTGAACTCGGTGATGTAGTCTTCTACAACCCTCTTTTTTTGTTTCAACCCTCTCATTGCTGTTTCTGCCGTAATCTGTTTGTATGGGTCCTCATACAACTGACCCATAGCTGTGAAGAAATTCTCTAATGAGTTTAAGATTTCTTCGTTGTTCTCAAAGAATGTATTCGCCCAAGTACGGGGTTCACCTCTTAAGTATGATATCGTAGTAAGAACCCTCACCCTATCAGTGGGATAGGTTTGGGGTTTTAATGCAAACATAAGCAAGCATGCGTTTTTGAATTCTCTATACTGGGATCTATCCCCATGGAATTTCTCTGGGGGACTAACTTGGGGTTCAGTGCCAGAAATTCTTTTGTCAACCACATCCCTAATATAAGCTTTTATAGTCTCATTCTCAGTTTTAAGGGAATTGAGACCATCAGTTAATAAATCAACCCTTTGTTGAAGGGCAATTATGTGTGGGTTGGTCTCAGCTGGGTCCATATTACTTTAGGGCTTAGTATTCTGTCACACCCGTATGCAAATCTGAGGAATACAAAGTAATTTTAGTATAAATGGTAAGACCTCAATTGCCGAGACAAAAATAAATCTATATTAATGTAGCAGAAAGTTACTGAAAAATACAATGATAGGTTGTATCTTCATTTGTAACACCAAGCTGTGATTTCTATAATGGTGGTGTAAATAGTATTACCCTATAGCTGCCACATGTGCATAGGAATGCACTGAGGGAATGCAGCAGGGAAATCGGTTTACACCCCAGAGGTCAGATAAGGCATAAAGGTAAAACAAAAAATAGAATATGATGCACAACTTCTATAAAAAATAGTCAGTGCAACAAATGTAAGTGAATGAGGTGTGATTAAGAAAATAAGATTAAAGTCTTATAGGAAAGTATGAACGTTGTAAATTATCCAATTAGCATAAAAACTGAATATGAGTGGAATTTAGGTGCAGCATACCACAGCAGAAATAATTATGAAGTTTAGGCTTACCGGAGAATCAATTCGTTTGACAGAGCTGTGCGTTACAATGTATGGTTATAGAACGCTGTGTTAGTCCGACTGTGCTGAAGTTGGCGTGTGACGTCACAGCCTCGTGGCTTGGATGAGCGTGGTTGTATCGCAGCTCACTGCTGATGCAGTGTAATCCGGAGTAGAGAAAATAAAGAGCAGTAGAGATGACAAGGTGTTAGAGAGCGCTGTGGATTAATAGCAATAATATAATTTTACCAGATGCTGAATCGTAGGAAATGTGAACATTCTTCACTTTGATATTTTGATCTGGTTGCGAGGATCCTTCTGTTGAAAACTCAGTACAGAGCAGGAGTTGGCTTGTAGTGTATGAGAGGTATAACTTCAATACTAAGCAATTTGTGAAGTGGGAGGCAACCTTAAATAGGGTGGAGAGGATAAGGTGAGCAGAAAATTAAAGGGATAGTGAATTCTGACAGGTAATATGAGAGGAAACCCTGACAATTAGTATATATATCCTCAATTTACCTCAAATGTTGGAGAAATCTATTGTTCATAAGTCTTTTTGTACGACCTGTGTACTGTTTGTTACATGCTTTACATGTCAGAAGATATATGACGTATGTAGTGTTACAATTTATGCAATTCTTTTTTTTTTTTTTTAAATATCTTTATTTTTGTGTGCTACATACAGGAAGACAAAAACATCTGTTAACACGAGCAAGGAATTACCAGATTACAACATCAATAATGCTTCATGAAGACAATCTGATGCAGCTATTTCTTCAACTGTAAAAAGGCAAAAAGGAAACATGAACATATACATATATAGGGAGTATAATTCCACTGAAGAACAGTCCCTTGGCCTGTGAATATTGAAGTAGTCCTCCCGTAAGGCACATTTTAACTTACAGACAAAAGAAACCATTTCAACTTTAGTCTTTGCCAACTCGGAATGCTCCACCTCCTCTCCCTTCCCTCCTAGATCCCTTTTAATCAAACTCCCACTCACCTCTTAAATTAGCTTCAAGTATATATTCTGTGTCCTTAAAAGGTGCTATGACCATCTTACGTGTTGTGATTGGGAGCGTATAGATAAATGGTTCCCATTTTGTAACAAAAGATTTAACTCTCTTAGTCATGTCCCCTAATCCGTCTGACTGTTCAATGAGCATTTGATTGAGTAGTGTCTGCTTTAACTGGGTCACAGTAGGTGGGTTGCGCCTGAGCCAGTTTTGGAATATCAGTCGCCTGGCTACTAGGACTATGTTGGACATGAATAGTTTAGAATTTCTTGGTATCCCCCCAAGGTCTAGCAATGTGATATTTCTAAGGGTAAGTTCCCTAAAGTGTGTGTGCATGCTTAAGTTCGCCCAGTAAGTAGTCATCTTCCAAAATTTAACTATCTTGGGGCAGCTCCACAGCATGTGTTTAATGTCTGCCTCTTCCTTCCCACATTTCGGGCATTTGTTTTCTATGTCCGTTCTCCATTTTTGGAACTTTTTAGGTGTTACGTAACTGTTGTGCAAGAGTTTAAAGTGTGACTCCCTCACTTCTGACGAGAGGGTGGCTCGCTTAACTTTTTGTATGCTATCTTCTATCTCTTTACCAGTAACTTCCTCACCCAATAGGGAACTCCAGACCTCAGCCATTCTACTTAGGCATGATGTGTTTGCAGCTCTATTCAACCTCTTGTATAGTGGTGATATAGAGGTGTTGCCCTGCTCTATTAACTTCACACTTTGCACAATCTGTGACTGATCACCTTCCTTCTCCTCTCTGAGTAAAGTTGTGTAGTAGTGCCTTGCCTGTAAATAGGCATAGTGGTGTGTTCTAGGTAACCCATAGACCTGTCTCAGGTCTGCGAATGTTTGCATGAGGTTCCCCCCTGGTATCAGTGTCTGTCCCACCGTGCATAAGCCTAGTTCTCCCCAGTGGATAAAGGCCTCAGATGTAAAGCCCACAGGGAATTCAGGGTTTCCCTTCCATGGTAAATAAGCTAGTATTCTATTATTTCCTCCCAGGTTTTTACAAGTCAGCCTCCAAGCTCGCGCCGGTTGGTTCAATAAGTCAATGTCATTAAGGTATTTGGTCGCTTGTGTGTGGGTCATGTGTGGTATCATTTCTAATGTCCAGGGTTTTATCAATACATTTTCCATCTTAATGTTTGTAAATTTCCCTTGCCCTGTCATCCAATCAATGACAAACTTACATTGAGCTGCCCAGTTATAGAATTCAAAATTGGGTAGCGCCAGTCCACCCATTTCCCGAGAAGCTGTGAGTTTTGAGTAACTAACCCTATGTTTTTTGTTGGTCCATACAAATTGGAGGACCATCCTCATCACACTTTGCAAATCTGACTTTTTAAGCAGGAAGGGCAATGTCTGGAAAAAATAAAGTATTTTCGGAAAGTAAATAATTTTTATGAGGCCTACTCTGCCTGATAGGGATAAGGGAAGCGGTGCCCATGTTTTAAGAAGGTTCTTCAGTTGCCCAAGCAGGGGGCCATAGTTTATTGAATACCACTTCCGTGGGTCAATATTGAGAGTTATGCCTAGATATTTAAAGTTCCCATCTACTACTTTAAAGTCATACGGCTAGATTTGGAGTTTTGTCGGTAACGACCCGAAAAACTAACGCCCGCGTTTTACTGGCCGCACCATAAAAATAACTCTGGTATCGAAAGTCCACATAAAGGCTGCGTTAGGCTCCAAAAAAGGAGCGTAGAGCATTTTTAACGCAGCTTCAACTCTCGATACCAGAGTTGCTTACGGACGCGGCCAGCCTCAAAAACGTGCTCGTGCACGATTCTCCCATAGGAAACAATGGGGCTGTTTGAGCTGAAAAAAAACCTAACACCTGCAAAAATGCCGCGTTCAGCTCCTAACGCAGCCCCATTGTTTGCTATGCGGTAACCCTTCTGACGTCTGCACTTAACACTCTAACATGTACCCCGAGTCTAAACACCCCTAACCTTACACTTATTAACCCCTAATCTGCCGCCCCCGCTATCGCTGACCCCTGCATATTATTATTAACCCCTAATCTGCCGCTCCGTAAACCGCCGCTACTTACATTATCCCTATGTACCCCTAATCTGCTGCCCTAACATCGCCGACCCCTATATTATATTTATTAACCCCTAATCTGCCCCCCACAACGTCGCCTCCACCTGCCTACACTTATTAACCCCTAATCTGCCGACCGGACCGCACCGCTATTATAATAAAGTTATTAACCACTAATCTGCCCTCCCTAACCCTATCATAAATAGTATTAACCCCTAATCTGCCCTCCCTAACATCGCCGACACCTACCTTCAATTATTAACCCCTAATCTGCCGACCGAATCTCGCCGCTATTCTAATAAATGTATTAACCCCTAAAGCTAAGTCTAACCCTAATACTAACACCCCCCTAAGTTAAATATAATTTAAATCTAACAAAATTAATTAACTCTTATTAAATAAATTATTCCTATTTAAAGCTAAATACTTACCTGTAAAATAAATCCTAATATAGCTACAATATAAATTATAATTATATTATAGCTATTTTAGGATTTATATTTATTTTACAGGTAACTTTGTATTTATTTAACCAGGTACAATAGCTATTAAATAGTTAAGAACTATTTAATAGCTAAAATAGTTAAAATAATTAAAAATTTACCTGTAAAAGAAATCCTAACCTAAGTTACAAATAAACCTAACACTAGACTATCAATAAATTAATTAAATAAACTACCTACAATTACCTACAATTAACCTAACACTACACTATCAATAAATTAATTAAATACAATTGCTACAAATAAATACAATTAAATAAACTAGCTAAAGTACAAAAAATAAAAAAGAACTAAGTTACAAAAAATAAAAAAATATCTACAAACATAAGAAAAATATTACAACAATTTTAAACTAATTACACCTACTCTAAGCCCCCTAATAAAACAACAAAGCCCCCCAAAATAAAAAATGCCCTACCCTATTCTAAATTACTAAAGTTAAAAGCTCTTTTACCTTACCAGCCCTGAACAGGGCCCTTTGCGGGGCATGCCCCAAGAAGTTCAGCTCTTTTGCCTGTAAAAAAAAAAACATACAATACCCCCCCCCAACATTACAACCCACCACCCACATACCCCTAATCTAACCCAAACCCCCCTTAAATAAACCTAACACTAAGCCCCTGAAGATCATCCTACCTTGTCTTCACCTCACCAGGTATCACCGATCCGTCCTGGCTCCAAAATCTTCATCCAACCCAAGCAGGGGTTGGCGATCCATCATCCGGTGCCTGAAGAGGTCCAGAAGAGGCTCCAAAGTCTTCATCCTATCCGGGAAGAAGAGGCGATCCGGACCGGCAACCATCTTGATCCAAGCGGCATCTTCTATCTTCATCCGATGACGACCGGCTCCATCCTGAAGACCTCCACCGCGAACCCATCTTCTTCCGGCGACGTCCAACTGCAGAATGACGGTTCCTTTAAGGGACGTCATCCAAGATGGCGTCCCTCGAATTCCGATTGGCTGATAGGATTCTATCAGCCAATCGGAATTAAGGTAGGAATATTCTGATTGGCTGATGGAATTAGCCAATCAGAATCAAGTTCAATCCGATTGGCTGATCCAATCAGATTGAGCTTGCATTCTATTGGCTGATCGGAACAGCCAATAGAATGCGAGCTCAATCTGATTGGCTGATTGGATCAGCCAATCGGATTGAACTTGATTCTGATTGGCTGATTCCATCAGCCAATCAGAATATTCCTACCTTAATTCCGATTGGCTGATCGAATCCTATCAGCCAATCGGAATTCGAGGGACGCCATCTTGGATGACGTCCCTTAAAGGAACCGTCATTCTGCAGTTGGACGTCGCCGGAAGAAGATGGGTCCGCGGTGGAGGTCTTCAGGATGGAGCCGGTCGTCATCGGATGAAGATAGAAGATGCCGCTTGGATCAAGATGGTTGCCGGTCCAGATCGCCTCTTCTTCCCGGATAGGATGAAGACTTTGGAGCCTCTTCTGGACCTCTTCAGGCACCGGATGATGGATCGCCAACCCCCGCTTGGATTGGATGAAGATTTTGGAGCCAGGACGGATCGGTGATACCTGGTGAGGTGAAGACAAGGTAGGATGATCTTCAGGGGCTTAGTGTTAGGTTTATTTAAGGGGGGTTTGGGTTAGATTAGGGGTATGTGGGTGGTGGGTTGTAATGTTGGGGGCAGGGGTATTGTATGGTTTTTTTTTTACAGGCAAAAGAGCTGAACTTCTTGGGGCATGCCCCGCAAAGGGCCCTGTTCAGGGCTGGTAAGGTAAAAGAGCTTTTAACTTTAGTAATTTAGAATAGGGTAGGGCATTTTTTATTTTGGGGGGCTTTGTTGTTTTATTAGGGGGCTTAGAGTAGGTGTAATTAGTTTAAAATTGTTGTAATATTTTTCTTATGTTTGTAGATATTTTTTTATTTTTTGTAACTTAGTTCTTTTTTATTTTTTGTACTTTAGCAAGTTTATTTAATTGTATTTATTTGTAGGAATTGTATTTAATTAATGTATTGATAGTGTAGTGTTAGGTTAATTGTAGGTAATTGTAGGTAGTTTATTTACTTTATTGATAGTATAGTGTTAGTTTTAATTGTAACTTAGTTTAGGATTTCATTTACAGGTAAATTTGTAATTATTTTAACTATTTTAGCTATTAAATAGTTCTTAACTATTTTATAGCTATTGTACCTGGTTAAAATAAATACAAAGTTACCTGTAAAATAAATATAAATCCTAAAATAGCTATAATATAAATATAATTTATATTGTAGCTATATTAGGATTTATTTTACAGGTAAGTATTTAGCTTTAAATAGGAATCATTTATTTAATAAGAGTTAATTTCGTTAGATTTAAATTATATTTAACTTAGGGGGGTGTTAGTGTTAGGGTTAGACTTAGCTTTAGGGGTTAATACATTTATTAGAATAGCGGTGAGCTCCGGTCAGCAGATTAGGGGTTAATAATTGAAGTTAGGTGTCGGCGATGTTAGGGAGGGCAGATTAGGGGTTAATACTATTTATTATAGGGTTAGTGAGGCGGATTAGGGGTTAATAACTTTATTATAGTAGCGCTCAGGTCCGCTCGGCAGATTAGGGGTTAATAAGTGTAGGTAGCTGGCGGAGACGTTGTGGGGGGCAGATTAGGGGTTAATAAATATAATACAGGGGTCGGCGGTGTTAGGGGCAGCAGATTAGGGGTACATAGGGATAATGTAGCTGGCGGCGGCGTGCGGGCGGCAGATTAGGGGTTAATAAGTGTAGGTAGCTGGCGGCGACGTTGTGGGGGGCAGATTAGGGGTTAATAAATATAATACAGGGGTCGGCGGTGTTAGGGGCAGCAGATTAGGGGTACATAAGGATAACGTAGGTGGCGGTCGGCAGATTAGGGGTTAAAAAAATTTAATCGAGTGGCGGCGATGTGGGGGGACCTCGGTTTAGGGGTACATAAGTAGTTTATGGGTGTTAGTGTACTTTAGAGTACAGTAGTTAAGAGCTTTATGAACCGGCGTTAGCCCAGAAAGCTCTTAACTACTGACTTTTTTCCTGCGGCTGGAGTTTTGTCGTTAGATGTCTAACGCTCACTTCAGAAACGACTCTAAATACCGGAGTTAGGAAGATCCCATTGAAAAGATAGGATACGCAATTGACGTAAGGGGATCTGCGGTATGGAAAAGTCGCGGCTGAAAAGTGAGCGTTAGACCCTATTTTGAGTGACTCTAAATACCGGCGGTAGCCTAAAACCAGCGTTAGGAGCCTCTAACGCTGGTTTTCATGGCTACCGCCAAACTCCAAATCTAGGTCATAGTTTGGGATTTTCCTGTCACCCTTTGATAATAACCAAATGAGTTCTGTTTTATCTGTATTGATCACATACCCGGAGATCTTACTAAACTCCTCTATTAACTTGGGGATATTCCTACAGGGGTCCTGAACAAACAGTACCATGTCATCAGCGAAGAGTGAGAGATGTGAGACTGTTTCACCTATCTGCATACCCTCTAGCTTTTTTCTAATGCTCCACGCCAAGGGCTCTATGGCTAAGTCAAAGAGAAGCGGGGACAGGGGGCAACCCTGTCTCGTGCCTCTAGGAAGTGTGAAGGGGGTTGTGGCCATCCCATTTACAAGGACAGAGGGATCTTGTACAAATTAGATACTGCCTTTACAAAAGGTCCCTCAATACCCATTTTCCCCAAAGTATAGAAGAGATGTTCCCACAGGACTTTATCGAAAGCCTTTTCAGCATCGATTAGTAATAAGGCTGCTTCCTTGTGTTTTTCTCTCCTGTCGCTATCCTGTGTTAGCCCCCAATAGTATGAATGACTGTCTGGACCTTTCTGATGTTAAGGACTGACGATCTTCCCTGGACAAAACCTGTTTGATCCCCATGGATAAGCGACGGCAAGACTTTTGCCAGTCTGTTCGCTAAAATTTTTGTTAGGATTTTATAATCCTTGTTAAGGAGGGATATGGGGCGATAGGACTGTGTTAGGAGGGGGTCTCGGCCCTCTTTTGGGACAATGCTAATGTGGGCTTCTGAAAGTCTAACTGAGGGCACTACTGTGTCCTCCAGTAAACCATTAAATAGTTTCGCCAGTGCCCCTGTTATTTCCGACCCCATAATTTTATAGAATTCCGCCTGCAGCCCGTCAGGGCCCGGGGTCTTCTCTAGTTTTAAATCTTTGATTGTGTTTTGATATCTGTGTTATGTATTTGTTGTTCAGAATAGAGGTCCCTATAAAAACTAGTGAAAGCGTCCTGAATATCCGTCTCTTTATTAAGTATGACATCCCCCTGTTTTATCGCTAATACCGAGCTCCTTTTTCTAGTCAACTTGGTGATTCTGGCTAATAGCTTCCCAGCTCTACTCCCAAACCTATAGTATTAGGCTTGCAACTTGGCATGGGCCTTACTAGACTGTTGGAAGATGTAATTATCTCTATATGTCTTAGCCTCCTTATACTTGTGTCTATTTATGGTATTGGGATTCCTAAGATATTTGTTTCTCGCGTTTAGGAGGCGTGTTAGAAGATGTTCTGTTTTTAGTTTACTTCATTTTTTGATATGTGTGGCGTATGCAGATATG
Organism: Bombina bombina; assembly: GCF_027579735.1. NCBI lineage: Eukaryota > Metazoa > Chordata > Amphibia > Anura > Bombinatoridae > Bombina > Bombina bombina. The sequence continues at coordinate 1,002,846,655 of NC_069503.1, forward strand.
GCTCCTCGAAGGACAGCCTTAGCTGTTTCCCAATATAGAAGGGGGTCACTCGTGTGTTCCCTATTAAGATCTGTGTATGTGTGCCATTTCCCCTGAATATGTCTATAGAAGTTTGGGTCCCTATATAGGTAGGTAGGAAAGACCCACTTGTTGGATTTATGGGTACAGCAGCCTGTGTGGATCTTCACTATTACAGGAGCGTGATCTGAGATCGTTATAGGGTCTATAATTGCCTCTGCTACTCTGGGACACAAAGTTGAAGAGACCAGAAAGTAATCCATTCTCGATAAAGTGTCCTTTGCTACGGACATGCATGTATATTCCTTATTCTCTGGGTGTCGGGCTCTCCACACATCCTGCAAGCTCAATGATCTCGCTAGTTTGTGCATCATCAAAGACTCCTTTTTAGAGTTTAATACTCTCTGTATCGTGGGAACATTTCTGTCTGGGTTAGAGAATCTATCTGCGGGGACTTGTGGAGCAATATTAAAATCCCCCCAATAATGAGAGGCGAGGTGGTGAAGTTTAACATTTCTGAGTGTAGTGTTCTCCAGAATATTTGTTTTTGAGTTTGCGGCCCATACACTCCAACCAACGCAAAAAGCAGCCCCTCCACTTCTAATTGAATCATGATAAATCTCCCTTCTTGGTCAATAACAATTTATGTGATTCTTAATAGTATATTGATTACCCAATGCTGTAGAAACAAATTTTTCACCTTCCTTCACATATTGAACCGTCTTACACCTTCTAGCCCTGCATTTGTAACACCCATTCTTCCTTTTTAACCATGTATGATTTGTTTCTAACTTAGGTAACATAGAAGGTGCTAGTACATTACCAATTGTTTTAGCTTTCTTAGATACAAAATTACATCCTATACAGAATTTCTTTCAAAACAATATCTTCATAAAGAATTGGTAGGCTCTGACTAAAAATTTTACAAACTTTATGATAATCATTACTGAAACTTGTTATAAAAACATAATTTATGTAAGAATTTACCTGATAAATTCATTTCTTTCATATTGGCAAGAGTCCATGTGGCTAGTGACGTATGGGATATACATTCCTACCAGGAGGGGCAAAGTTTCCCAAACCTCAAAATGCCTATAAATACACCCCCAACCCCACCCACAATTCAGTTTAACGAATAGCCAAGAAGTGGGGTGATAAGAAAGTGAAAGCATCAACAAGGAATTGGAATAATTGTGCTTTATACAAAAAAATCATAACCACAACAAAAAGGGTGGGCCTTATGGACTCTTGCCAATATGAAAGAAATAAATTTATCAGGTAAATTCTTACATAAATTATGTTTTCTTTCATTTAATTGGCAAGAGTCCATGAGCTAGTGACGTATGGGATAGCAAATACCCAAGATGTGGAACTCCACGCAAGAGTCACTAGAGAGGGAGGGATAAAAAACAGAATTTATGTTTACCTGATAAATTACTTTCTCCAACGGTGTGTCCGGTCCACGGCGTCATCCTTACTTGTGGGATATTCTCTTCCCCAACAGGAAATGGCAAAGAGCCCAGCAAAGCTGGTCACATGATCCCTCCTAGGCTCCGCCTACCCCAGTCATTCGACCGACGTTAAGGAGGAATATTTGCATAGGAGAAACCATATGGTACCGTGGTGACTGTAGTTAAAGAAAATAAATTATCAGACCTGATTAAAAAAACCAGGGCGGGCCGTGGACCGGACACACCGTTGGAGAAAGTAATTTATCAGGTAAACATAAATTCTGTTTTCTCCAACATAGGTGTGTCCGGTCCACGGCGTCATCCTTACTTGTGGGAACCAATACCAAAGCTTTAGGACACGGATGAAGGGAGGGAGCAAATCAGGTCACCTAAATGGAAGGCACCACGGCTTGCAAAACCTTTCTCCCAAAAATAGCCTCAGAAGAAGCAAAAGTATCAAACTTGTAAAATTTGGTAAAAGTGTGCAGTGAAGACCAAGTCGCTGCCCTACATATCTGATCAACAGAAGCCTCGTTCTTGAAGGCCCATGTGGAAGCCACAGCCCTAGTGGAATGAGCCGTGATTCTTTCGGGAGGCTGCCGTCCGGCAGTCTCGTAAGCCAATCTGATGATGCTTTTAATCCAAAAAGAGAGAGAGGTAGAAGTTGCTTTTTGACCTCTCCTTTTACCGGAATAAACAACAAACAAGGAAGATGTTTGTCTAAAATCCTTTGTAGCATCTAAATAGAATTTTAGAGCGCGAACAACATCCAAATTGTGCAACAAACGTTCCTTCTTTGAAACTGGTTTCGGACACAGAGAAGGTACGATAATCTCCTGGTTAATGTTTTTGTTAGAAACAACTTTTGGAAGAAAACCAGGTTTAGTACGTAAAACCACCTTATCTGCATGGAACACCAGATAAGGAGGAGAACACTGCAGAGCAGATAATTCTGAAACTCTTCTAGCAGAAGAAATTGCAACTAAAAACAAAACTTTCCAAGATAATAACTTAATATCAACGGAATGTAAGGGTTCAAACGGAACCCCCTGAAGAACTGAAAGAACTAAGTTGAGACTCCAAGGAGGAGTCAAAGGTTTGTAAACAGGCTTAATTCTAACCAGAGCCTGAACAAAGGCTTGAACATCTGGCACAGCTGCCAGCTTTTTGTGAAGTAACACAGACAAGGCAGAAATCTGTCCCTTCAGGGAACTAGCAGATAATCCTTTTTCCAGTCCTTCTTGAAGGAAGGATAGAATCTTAGGAATCTTAACCTTGTCCCAAGGGAATCCTTTAGATTCACACCAACAGATATATTTTTTCCAAATTTTGTGGAAAATCTTTCTAGTTACAGGCTTTCTGGCCTGAACAAGAGTATCGATAACAGAATCTGAGAACCCTCGCTTCGATAAGATCAAGCGTTCAATCTCCAAGCAGTCAGCTGGAGTGAAACCAGATTCGGATGTTCGAACGGACCCTGAACAAGAAGGTCTCGTCTCAAAGGTAGCTTCCAAGGTGGAGCCGATGACATATTCACCAGATCTGCATACCAAGTCCTGCGTGGCCACGCAGGAGCTATCAAGATCACCGACGCCCTCTCCTGATTGATCCTGGCTACCAGCCTGGGGATGAGAGGAAACGGCGGGAACACATAAGCTAGTTTGAAGGTCCAAGGTGCTACTAGTGCATCCACTAGAGCCGCCTTGGGATCCCTGGATCTGGACCCGTAGCAAGGAACTTTGAAGTTCTGACGAGAGGCCATCAGATCCATGTCTGGAATGCCCCACAGCTGAGTGACTTGGGCAAAGATTTCCGGATGGAGTTCCCACTCCCCCGGATGCAATGTCTGATGACTCAGAAAATCCGCTTCCCAATTTTCCACTCCTGGGATGTGGATAGCAGACAGGTGGCAGGAGTGAGACTCCGCCCATAGAATGATTTTGGTCACTTCTTCCATCGCTAGGGAACTCCTTGTTCCCCCCTGATGGTTGATGTACGCAACAGTTGTCATGTTGTCTGATTGAAACCGTATGAACTTGGCCCTCGCTAGCTGAGGCCAAGCCTTGAGAGCATTGAATATCGCTCTCAGTTCCAGAATATTTATCGGTAGAAGAGATTCTTCCCGAGACCAAAGACCCTGAGCTTTCAGGGATCCCCAGACCACGCCCCAGCCCATCAGACTGGCGTCGGTCGTGACGATGACCCACTCCGGTCTGCGGAACGTCATCCCTTGTGACAGGTTGTCCAGGGACAGCCACCAACGGAGTGAGTCTCTGGTCCTCTGATTTACTTGTATCTTCGGAGACAAGTCTGTATAGTCCCCATTCCACTGACTGAGCATGCACAGTTGTAATGGTCTTAGATGAATGCGCGCAAAAGGAACTATGTCCATTGCCGCTACCATCAAACCGATCACTTCCATGCACTGCGCTATGGAAGGAAGAGGAACGGAATGAAGTATCCGACAAGAGTCTAGAAGTCTTGTTTTTCTGGCCTCTGTCAGAAAAATCCTCATTTCTAAGGAGTCTATTATTGTTCCCAAGAAGGAAACCCTTGTTGACGGAGATAGAGAACTCTTTTCCACGTTCACTTTCCATCCGTGAGATCTGAGAAAGGCCAGGACAATGTCCGTGTGAGCCTTTGCTTGAGGAAGGGACGACGCTTGAATCAGAATGTCGTCCAAGTAAGGTACTACAGCAATGCCCCTTGGTCTTAGCACAGCTAGAAGGGACCCTAGTACCTTTGTGAAAATCCTTGGAGCAGTGGCTAATCCGAAAGGAAGCGCCACGAACTGGTAATGCTTGTCCAGGAATGCGAACCTTAGGAACCGATGATGTTCCTTGTGGATAGGAATATGTAGATACGCATCCTTTAAATCCACTGTGGTCATGAATTGACCTTCCTGGATGGAAGGAAGAATAGTTCGAATGGTTTCCATCTTGAAAGATGGAACCTTGAGAAACTTGTTTAAGATCTTGAGATCTAAGATTGGTCTGAACGTTCCCTCTTTTTTGGGAACTATGAACAGATTGGAGTAGAACCCCATCCCTTGTTCTCTTAATGGAACAGGATGAATCACTCCCATTTTTAACAGGTCTTCTACACAATGTAAGAATGCCTGTCTTTTTATGTGGTCTGAAGACAACTGAGACCTGTGGAACCTCCCCCTTGGGGGAAGCCCCTTGAATTCCAGAAGATAACCTTGGGAGACTATTTCTAGCGCCCAAGGATCCAGAACATCTCTTGCCCAAGCCTGAGCGAAGAGAGAGAGTCTGCCCCCCACCAGATCCGGTCCCGGATCGGGGGCCAACATTTCATGCTGTCTTGGTAGCAGTGGCAGGTTTCTTGGCCTGCTTTCCCTTGTTCCAGCCTTGCATTGGTCTCCAAGCTGGCTTGGCTTGAGAAGTATTACCCTCTTGCTTAGAGGACGTAGCACTTTGGGCTGGTCCATTTCTACGAAAGGGTGAAAATTAGGTTTATTTTTTGCCTTGAAAGGCCGATCCTGAGGAAGGGCGTGGCCCTTACCCCCAGTGATATCAGAGATAATCTCTTTCAAGTCAGGGCCAAACAGCGTTTTCCCCTTGAAAGGAATGTTAAGTAGCTTGTTCTTGGAAGACGCATCAGCTGACCAAGATTTCAACCAAAGCGCTCTGCGCGCCACAATAGCAAACCCAGAATTCTTAGCCGCTAACCTAGCCAATTGCAAAGTGGCGTCTAGGGTGAAAGAATTAGCCAATTTGAGAGCATTGATTCTGTCCATAATCTCCTCATAAGGAGGAGAATCACTATCGACCGCCTTTATCAGCTCATCGAACCAGAAACATGCGGCTGTAGCTACAGGGACAACGCATGAAATTGGTTGTAGAAGGTAACCCTGCTGAACAAACATCTTTTTAAGTAAACCTTCTAATTTTTTATCCATAGGATCTTTGAAAGCACAACTATCCTCTATGGGTATAGTGGTGCGTTTGTTTAAAGTGGAAACCGCTCCCTCGACCTTGGGGACTGTCTGCCATAAGTCCTTTCTGGGGTCGACCATAGGAAACAATTTTTTAAATATGGGGGGAGGGACGAAAGGAATACCGGGCCTTTCCCATTCTTTATTAACAATGTCCGCCACCCGCTTGGGTATAGGAAAAGCTTCTGGGAGCCCCGGGACCTCTAGGAACTTGTCCATTTTACAAAAAACGTTTTAAAATAAAACCGTTACTGTCACTTTAAATTTTAAACTGAACACACTTTATTACTGCAATTGCGAAAAAACATGAAGGAATTGTTCAAAATTCACCAAATTTTCACCACAGTGTCTTAAAGCCTTAAAAGTATTGCACACCAAATTTGGAAGCTTTAACCCTTAAAATAACGGAACCGGAGCCGTTTTTAACTTTAACCCCTTTACAGTCCCTGGTATCTGCTTTGCTGAGACCCAACCAAGCCCAAAGGGGAATACGATACCTAATGACGCCTTCAGAAAGTCTTTTCTAAGTATCAGAGCTCCTCTCACATGCGACTGCATGTCATGCCTCTCAAAAACAAGTGCGCAACACCGGCGCGAAAATGAGGCTCTGCCTATGATTTGGGAAAGCCCCTAAAGAATAAGGTGTCTAAAACAGTGCCTGCCGATATTATTATATCAAAATACCCAGAATAAATGATTCCTCAAGGCTAAATATGTGTTAATAAGGAATCGATTTAGCCCAGAAAAAGTCTACAGTCTTAATAAGCCCTTGTGAAGCCCTTATTTACGATCTTAATAAACATGGCTTACCGGATCCCATAGGGAAAATGACAGCTTCCAGCATTACATCGTCTTGTTAGAATGTGTCATACCTCAAGCAGCAAGAGACTGCTCACTGTTCCCCCAACTGAAGTTAATTGCTCTCAACAGTCCTGTGTGGAACAGCCATGGATTTTAGTGACGGTTGCTAAAATCATTTTCCTCATACAAACAGAAATCTTCATCTCTTTTCTGTTTCTGAGTAAATAGTACATACCAGCACTATTTCAAAATAACAAACTCTTGATTGAATAATAAAAACTACAGTTAAACACTAAAAAACTCTAAGCCATCTCCGTGGAGATGTTGCCTGTACAACGGCAAAGAGAATGACTGGGGTAGGCGGAGCCTAGGAGGGATCATGTGACCAGCTTTGCTGGGCTCTTTGCCATTTCCTGTTGGGGAAGAGAATATCCCACAAGTAAGGATGACGCCGTGGACCGGACACACCTATGTTGGAGAAATAAAGACAGCCAATTCCGCTGAAAAAAGAATCCACAACCAAAATCAAAAGTTTTAATCTTTATAATGAAAAAAATTGAAATAAGCAGAAGAATCAAACTGAAACAGCTGCCTGAAGTACTTTTCTACCAAAAACTGCTTCTGAAGAAGAGAAAACATCAAAATGGTAGAATTTAGTAAAAGTATGCAAAGAAGACCAAGTTGCTGCGTTGCAAATCTGATCAACAGAAGCTTCATTCTTAAAAGCCCAGGAAGTAGAAACTGACCTAGTAGAATGAGCCGTAATCCTTTGAGGAGGGGATTTACCAGACTCCAAATAGGCATGATGAATCAAAAGCTTTAACCAAGACGCCAAAGAAATGGCAGAAGCTTCTGACATTTCCTAGAACCAGAAAAGATAAAAAATAGACTAGAAGTCTTTCTGAAATCTTTAGTAGCTTCAACATAATATTTCAAAGCTCTTACCACATCCAAAGAATGTAAAGATCTTTCCAAAGAATTCTTAGGATTAGGACACAACGAAGGGACAACAATTTCCTTACTAATGTTGTTGGAATTCACAACTTTTGGTAAAAATTTAAATGAAGTCCGCAAAACCGCCTTATCCTGATGAAAAATCAGAAAAGGAGACTCACAAGAAAGAGCAGATAATTCAGAAACTCTTCTAGCAGAAGAGATGGCCAAAAGGAACAATACTTTCCAAGAAAGTAATTAAATGTCCAGAGAATGCATAGGCTCAAACGGAGGAGCCTGTAAAGCCCTCAAAACTAAATTGGCTTAATGACAGGCTTGATACAAACCAAAGCCTGTACAAAACAATGAATATCAGGAAGATTAGCAATTCAGAAAGAGCAGAGATTTGTCCTTTCAAGGAACTTGCAGACAAACCCTTATCCCAACCATCCTGAAGGAACTGTAAAATTCTAGGAATTCTAAATGAATGCCAAGAGAATTTATGAGAAGAACACCATGAAATGTAAGTCTTCCAAACTCGGTAATAAATCTTTCTAGACACAGATTTGCGAGCCTGCAACATAGTATTAATCACTGAGTCAGAGAAACCTCTATGACTAAGCACTAGTCGTTCAATCTCCATACTTTCAAATTTAATGATTTGAGATCCTGATGGAAAAATGGACCTTGAGATAGAAGGTCTGGCCTTAACGGAAGTGGCCAAGGTTGGCAACTGGACATCCGAACAAGATCCGCATACCAAAACCTGTGTGACCATGCTGGAGCCACCGGCAGTACAAATGAACGCTCCATTATGATTTTGGAAATCACTCTTGGAAGAAGAACTAGAAGCGGAAAGACATAAGCAGGTTGATAATTCCAAGGAAGTGACAACGCATCCACTGCTTCCGCCTGACGATCCCTGGACCTGGACAGATACCTGGGAAGTTTCCTGTTTAGATGAGAAGCCATCAGATCTATTTCTGGAAGCCCCCACATCTGAACAATCTGAAGAAACACATCTGGGTGAAGAGACCATTCTCCTGGATGTAAAGTCTGGTGACTGAGATAATCCGCTTCCCAATTGTCTATACCTGGGATATGGACCGCAGAGATTAGACAAGAGCTGGATTCCGCCCATGCAAGTATCCGAGATACTTCTTTCATAGCCTAAGGACTGAGTCCCACCTTGATGATTGACATACGCCACAGTTGTGACATTGTCTGTCTGAAAACAAAAACGGTTCTCTTTTCAGAAGAGGCCAAAACTGAACAGCTCTGAGAATCACACAGAGTTCCAAAATATTGATTGGTAATCTCGCCTCTTGAGATTTCCAAACCCCCTGCGCTGTCAGAGATCCCCAGACAGCTCCCCAACCTGAAAGACATGCATCTGTTGTAATCACAGTCCAGGTTGGACGAACAAAAGAGGCCCCTTGAACTAAACGATGGTGATCTAACCACCAAGTCAGAGATAGTCGAATATTGGGATTTAAGGATATTAATTGTGATATCTTTGTATAATCCCTGCACCATTGGCACAGCATACAAAGTTGAAGAGGTCTCATGTGAAAACGAGCAAAGGGGATCGCGTCCGATGCTGCAGTCATGAGACCTAAAACCTCCATGCACATAGCTACTAAAGGGAATGACTGAGACTGAAAGTTCCGACAAGCTGAAACCAATTTCAGACGTCTTTTGTCTGTTGGAGACAAAGTCATGGATACTGAATCTATTTGGAATCCTAAAAAGGTTACCCTTGTCTGAGGAATCAAGGAATTTTTTGGTAAATTGATCATCCAACCACGTTGTTGAAGAAACAACACTAGTTGATTTGTGTGAGATTCTGCAGAATGTAAAGACTGAGCAAGTAGCAAGATATCGTCCAAATAAGGAAACACCGCAATACCCCGCTCTCTGATTACAGAGAGTAGGGCACCGAGAACCTTTGAAAAGATCCTTGGAGCTGTTGCTAGGCCAAAAGGAAGAGCAACAAATTGGTAATGCTTGTCTAGAAAAGAGAATCTCAGGAACTGATAGTGATCTGGATGAATCGGAATATGAAGATATGCATCCTGTAAGTCTATTGTGGACATATAATGCCCTTGCTGAACAAAAGGCAGAATAGTCCTTATAGTCACCATTTTGAATGTTGATATTCTTACATAACGATTCAAAATTTTTAGATCCAGAACTGGAACAATGAACAGATTTGAATAAAACCCCAGACCCCGTTCCGGAAAGGGAACTAGCCCAATTACCCCAGATAACTCCAGGTCTGAAACACACTTCAGGAAAGCCTTTACTGAGCCTTTACTGGGTTCAATGGAATGCGTGAGAGAAAGAAACTTCTCACAGGTGGTCTTACCTTGAAACCTATTCTGTACCCTTTCAAACAATGTTCTGGATCCAATGATTTTGGATTGAATTGATCCAAACATCTTTGAAAAATCTTAGTCTGCCCCCTACCAGCTGCGCTGGAATGAGGGCCGCACATTCATGCGGACTTGGGGGCTGATTTTGATTTTCAAAAAGGCTTGGATTTAATCCAGACTGGAGTAGGCTTCCAATTGGAAACCGTTCCTTTAGGGGAAGGGTCATGCTTCTGTTCCTTATTCTGGCGAAAGGAACGAAAACAGTTAGCAGCCCTAAATTTACTGTTAGATTTTTTATCCTGAGGCAAAAAGGCTCCCTTCCCCCCAGTGACAGTTGAAATAATAGAATCCAACTGAGAACCAAATAATTTATTACCTTGGAAAGAAAGAGATGGCAACGTTGACTTAGAAGTCATATCCGCATTCCAAGTTTTAAGCCATAAAGCTCTTCTAGCTAAAATAGCTAAAGACATATACCTGACATCAATTTTAATGATATCAAAAAACAAAATGTATGCTTTACCTGATAAATTTATTTCTCTTGTGGTGTATCCAGTCCACAGGTTCATCCATTACTTGTGGGATATTCTCCTTCCCAACAGGAAGTTGCAAGAGGACACCCACAGCAGAGCAGTCTATATAGCTCCTCCCCTATCTGCCACCCCCAGTCATTCGACCGAAGACAAGTAAGAAAAAAGGAGAAACTATAGGGTGCAGTGGTGACTGTAGTTTAAAAATAAAAAACACCTGCCTTAAAATGACAGGGCGGGCCGTGGACTGGATACACCACAAGAGAAAGAAATTTATCAGGTAAGCATAAATTTTGTTTTCTCTTGTAAAGGTGTATCCAGTCCACGGGTTCATCCATTACTTGTGGGATACCAATACCAAGCTTTAGGACACGGATGAAGGGAGGGACAAGGCAGGAACTTAAACGGAAGGCACCACTGCCTGTAAGACCTTTCTCCCAAAAATAGCCTCCGAAGAAGTATCGAATTTGTAGAATTTAGAAAAAGTGTGAAGCGAAGACCAAGTCGCCGCCTTACAAATCTGTTCAACAGAGGCCTCATTTTTAAAAGCCCATGTAATTCTGTCAGGAGGCTGCTGGCCAGTAGTCTCATAAGCTAAGCGGATTATGCTTCTCAGCCAAAAAGAAAGAGAAGTTGCCGAAGCCTTTTGGCCTCTCCTCTGTCCAGAGTAGACAACAAACAAAGCAGATGTTTGACGAAAATCCTTCGTAGCTTGTAAATAAAACTTTAAAGCACGAACCACATCAAGATTGTGTAAAAGACGTTCCTTCTTTGAGGAAGGATTAGGACATAATGAAGGAACAACAATCTACTGATTGATGTTCTTATTAGATACTACCTTAGGAAGAAACCCAGGTTTGGTACGCAAAACTACCTTATCTGCATGGAAAATCAGATAAGGGGAATCACACTGTAAAGCAGATAACTCCGAAACTCTTCAAGCCGAGGAGATAGCTACTAGGAACAGAACTTTCCAAGATAAAAGTTTAATATCTATGGAATGCAAAGGTTGAAACGGAACCCCTTGAAGAACTTTAAGAACTAAATTTAAACTCCATGGCGGAGCAACAGGTTTAAACACAGGTTTAATTCTAACTAAAGCCTGACATAACGCCTGAACGTCTGGAACCTCAGCCAGACGTTTGTGCAAAAGAATAGACAGAGCAGAAATCTGTCCCTTTAAGGAACTAGAAGACAATCCTTTCTCCAATCCCTCTTGGAGAAAGGATAAGATTCTAGGAATCCTGACTTTACTCCATGAGTAACCCTTGGATTCACACCAATGAAGATATTTACACCATATCTTATGATAGATTTTCCTGGTGACAGGCTTTCGAGCCTGAATTAAGGTATCAATGACGACTCGGAAAAACCACGCTTTGATAGAATCAAGCGTTCAATCTCCAAGCAGTCAGACGCAGAGAAATTAGATTTGGCTGTTTGAAAGGACCTTGAAATAGAAGGTCCTGCCTCAGCGGCAGAGTCCATGGTGGAAAGGATGACATGTCCACCAGATCTGCATACCAAGTCCTGCGTGGCCATGCAGGAGCTATCAAAATCACTGAAGCTCTCTCCTGCTTGATCTTGGCAATCAGACGAGTGAGCAGAGGAAACGGTGGAAACACATAAGCCAGGTTGAAGGACCAGGGTGCTGCTAGAGCATCTATCAGCGCTGCCCTGGGATCCCTGGACCTGTAACGAGGAAGCTTGGCGTTCTGACGAGACGCCATGAGATCCAGTTCTGGTTTGCCCCATAGTTGAATCAACTGGGCAAATACCTCCGGATGGAGCTCCCACTCCCCCGGATGAAAAGTCTGCCGACTTAGGAAATCCGCGTCCCAGTTCTCTACTCCTGGGATATGGATAGCTGAGAGATGGTAAGAGTGAACCTCTGCCCATAGAATTATCTTTGAAACCTGCAACATCGCCAGTGGGCTCCTTGTACCCCCCTGATGGTTGATATAGGCTACAGTTGTGATGTTGTCCGACTGAAATCTGATGAACCTGACCGCAGCTAGCTGAGGCCAAGCCTGAAGAGCATTTAATATCGCTCTTAGTTCCAGAATGTTTATCGGAAGGAGGACTTCCTCCTGAGTCCACGAACCCTGAGCCTTCAGGGAGTTCCAGACTGCGCCCCAGCCCAGAAGGCTGGCATCTGTCGTCACTATAGTCCATTCTGGCCTGCGGAAGCTCATTCCCCTGGACAGATGGACCCGAGATAGCCACCAGAGAAGAGAATCCCTGGTCTCTTGATCCAGATTTAGCAGAGGGGACAAAACTGTGTAATCCCCATTCCACTGATTGAGCATGCAAAGTTGCAGTGGTCTGAGATGTAGGCGGACAAACGGAACTAAGTCCATTGCCGCTACCATTAAGCCGATTACTTCTATACACTGAGCCACTGACGGCTGAGAAGTGGAATAAAGAGCACGGCAGGAAGTTGGAAGCTTTGACAACCTGACCTCTGTCAGAAAAATCTTCATTTCTACTGAATCTATCAGAGTTCCTAGGAAGGAAACTCTTGTGAAAGGGGAGAGATAACTCTTTTCTTCGTTCACCTTCCACCCATGAGACCTCAGGAATGCCAGAACAATGTCTGTATGGGACTTGGCGATTTGAAAATTTGACGCCTGTATCAGAATGTCGTCTAGGTAAGGAGCCACCGCAATGCCTCATGGCCTTAGAACCGCCAGTAGGGACCCTAGAACCTTCATAAAGATTCTTGGTGTCGTGGCTAACCTGAAGGGGAGAGCCACAAACTGGTAATGCCCGTCTAGGAAGGCAAACCTGAGAAACCGATGATGATCTCTGTGTATCGGAATGTGCAGATAAGCATCCTTTAAGTCCACGGTAGTCATATATTGACCCTCCTGGATCATAGGTAGGATGGTTCGAATAGTCTCCATCTTGAAGGATGGGACCCTGAGAAATTTGTTTAGGATCTTGAGATCTAAGATTGGTCTGAAAGTTCCCTCTTTTTTGGGAACTATAAACAGATTTGAATAGAATCCTTGCCCCTGTTCCTCCCTTGGAACTGGGTGGATCACTCCCATAACCAGAAGGTCTTGAACGCAACGTAAGAATGCCTCTCTCTTTATCTGGTTTGCAGATAATTGTGAGAGATGAAATCTCCCCTTTGGAGATGAGGCTTTGAAATCCAGAAGATATCCCTGGGAAACAATCTCCAGAGCCCAGGGATCCTGGACGTCTCTTGGCCAAGCCTGGGCAAAGAGAGAAAGTCTGCCCCCCAACTAGATCCAGTCCCGGATCGGGGGCTACTCCTTCATGCTGTCTTAGAGGCAGCAGCAGGTTTTTTGGCCTGCTTTCCCTTGTTCCAAGCCTGGTTAGGTCTCGAGACTGGCTGGGACTGGGCAAAATTTCCTTCTTGCTTTGCACTGTCAGCATTTTCTAGACCTTATCTCTCTAGAAAAAAATATACTGAACATACCTCAAAGCAGGTGATCTGCAAACCGTCCCCCCCCAACTGAAGTTTTCTTTCCATACTCTTCAGTTATGTGTGAGAACAGCAATGGACCTTAGTTACAAACCGCTAAGATCATCAAACCTCCAGGCAGATTCTTCTTCCAATTTCTGCCTGAGAGTAAAACAGTACAACGCCGGTACCGTTTAAAAATAACAAACTCTTGATTGAAGGTAAAAACTACACTAAATCACCACATATCTCTTGATACTTCCTTTCTTGTCGAGAGTTACAAGAGAATGACTAGGGGTGGCAGTTAGGGGAGGAGCTATATAGACAGCTCTGCTGTGGGTGTCCTCTTGCAACTTCCTGTTGGGAAGGAGAATATCCCACAAGTAATGGATGAACCCGTGGACTGGATACACCTTTACAAGAGAAATGGCATCACAAATGAAATTATTAGCATGTTGAATTAGCTTAACAATGCTATACACATTAGGATCTGGTTCTTGTTGCGCTAAAGTTTCCAACCAAAAAGTTGAAGCCGCAGCAACATCAGCCAAAGAAATAGCAAGCCTAAGAAGATGACCTGAACATAAATAAGCCTTCCTTAGATAAGATTCAAGCTTCCTATCTAAAGGATCTTTAAAAGAAGTACTATCTTCCGTAGGAATAGTAGTACGCTTTGCAAGAGTAGAGATAGCCCCATCAACTTTGGGGATTTTTTCCCAAAACTCCAATCTATCAGTCGGCAAAAGGTACAGTTTTTAAACCTTGAAGAAGGAGTAAATGAAGTACCCAGAATATTCCACTCCCTAGAAATTACATCTGAAATAGCATCAGCAACTGGAAAAACCTCTGGAATAACTACATGAGGTTTAAAAACCGAATTTAAATGTTTACTGGTTTTAATATCAAGAGGACTAGTCTCCTCAATATCTAATGCAATCAACACCTCTTTTAATAAAGAACGAATATACTCCATTTTAAATAAATATGAAGTTTTGTCAGTGTCAATATCTGAGGCAGAATCTTCTGAACCAGATAGAGCCTCATCAGAAATAGATAAATCAGAATGCTGTTGGTCATTTAAAAATTCATCGAATTTATGAGAAGTTTTAAAAGACCTTTTATGTTTATTAGAAGGTGGTATAACAGACAGGGCCTTCTGAATAGAATTAGAAACAAATTCTCTCACATTAACAGGAATATCCTGAACATTAGATGTTGAAGGAACAACAACAGGTAATGGATTACTACTAATGGAAATATTGTCTGCTTTTGAAAGTTTATCATGACAACTAACACAAACTACAGCCGGAGGAACAGTTACCACAAGTTTACAACAAATGCACTTAGCTTTTGTAGAACCGACATCAGGCAGCAGCATTCCAGAAGTAGATTCTGAAACAGGGTCAGATTGAGACATCTTGCAATATGTAATAGAAAAAACAACATATAAAGCAAAATGATCAATTTCCTTAAATGACAGTTTCAGGAATGGGAAAAAATGCAAACAGAATAAGCCTCTGGAAACCAGAAGCAAAAAGAAATAATGACTTAAATAATGTCAAAAATCTGGCGCCAAGTATGACGCCACAATTGACAAATATTTTTTGCCGCCAAAAACGTCTCCAACAACAAACACGAGCGTCATAGATGACGCAACTACGTGAAAAACTCTTAGCGCCAACTAAGACGCCGGAAATGACGTCAAAACGTCAACAAACGTAATGCTTGCGCCAAAAAAGTTTTGCGCCAAAAATGACGCAATAAATTATAGCATTTTGCGCTCCCGCAAGCCTAACAGCCCGCAATTTAGGAAAGAAAGTCAATTGAAAAATTTCAGGTAAGAATTTTTTTTTCATATGCATTTCCCAAAAATGAAACTGACAGTCTGTAAGAAGGACTGATTAACCTGAATCATGGCAAATATAAGTATAAAACATATATTTAGAACTTTACATATAAAGTGCCAAACCATAGCTGAGAGTGTCATAAATAAAAGAAAACATACTTACCAAAAGACACTCATCTACAAAAAGTAGATAGCCAAACCAGTACTGAAACGAGAATCAGTAGAGGTAATGGTATATAAGAGTATATCGTCGATCTGAAAAGGGAGGTAGGAGATGAATCTCTACGACTGACAACAGAGAACCTATGAAATAGATCCCCGTTAGGATGACCATTGCATTCAATAGGTAATACTCCCTTCACATCCCTCTGTCATTCACTGCACTCTGAGAGGAACCGGGCTTCAGCATGCTGAGAAGCGCATATCAACGTAGAAATCTAGCACAAACTTACTTCACCACCTCCATAGGAGGCAAAGTTTGTAAAACGGAATTGTGGGTGTGGTTGGAGGTGTATTTATAGGCATTTTGAGGTTTGGGAAACTTTGCCCCTCCTGGTAGGTATGTATATCCCATACGTCACTAGCTCATGGACTCTTGCCAATTACATGAAACATGTTTTTTTTATTATTTCTACTTCTGTCAGACTTCTGTGTTATCATTCTTTTTGTACTCCAATAATGATCTACGTGACATTTTTTTCCACCTTAGTAAGGTCTATGTCTAAGACCTCCTGTGTATATCCTCTCTCCATCCATCTTTTACTCATATCTTTCAGATGTTTATCACATTTCTCTTTACTTGTACAGATTCTCTTTGTCCTTATATATTGTCCCTTAGGAATAGATCTAAGAAGGTGTCTCAGATGACAAGAGTCATATCTCAAAATTGTATTTCCCGCAGAGTCCTTCCTATAAAGCTCAGTTTCCAAACAATTTTCATTCAAATTCACCCTTAGACAAACATCCAGGAAATTAATCCTGTCAGGATGTTGTTCCATGGTGAACCTCAAATTCATTTAATTTAAGTTAATAAACATGAAAAAATTATTTACAATCTCCGCATCTCCATTCCACACCAGTATGAGATCATCTATGTATCTACCATAATGTACAATATGATCCTTGAAAGGGTTCCCATCTCCAAAAATGCGGGACATCTCCCAGAACCCCATAAAGAAGTTCGTATATGAGGGCGCAAATTTGGCCCCCATAGCTGTCCCGCGTCTTTGGAGTAAATTCCATCAAACAAAAAAAAAATTGTGTTTATGTAAATGTTCAATAGATTGTATCAAAAATTGTTTTAGATCATCATATTGAGAATAATTATCCAAAAAACCCTCAAATGCCTTGATACCCAAGTGGTGTGGAATGGAGGTGTACAGTGAAGAAACATCAAATGTAACTAATCTATATTGTTCACACCATGTAAATTTTTTAACCTGATTAATAAAGGAAGTAGTATCCTGTATATAGCGCAACCGCAACTCAAGGTAAAAGTTTTAATCAATTATTTTGCGCTATAGATACAGTTGCACTTACAAGATCATCATAAAAATTAGGCCTTTGATACAAAAGTTTTTCTTTCTGACAGTAATCCGACTGGCAGCACTCCAGGCTGTGTTCCGTTCTTGCGTCTGTATTACGTCCAAAGGCACAGGTGATTATAACCCCAAGTAACAAACGTGCTTGCAGCCACAACAGGTAAATTGTCTGTAATGGTATCCCTCTTTAGTCTACGCGTTTCATCCGATTCGTACGGACTTTCTCAAGACTCAGGACTTCTGATTTTCAATTCGCGGGGATCCTCCTTTTAAAAGTCTTAGATGAATTTAATAGGCTAACAAATGATCCAATCCAGAGGCAGACTCAGATACACCTCTCTCTCTACATTGTGGAACAGCGGCGTGTCTGAAACTGATTGGAATATTGCAAGTCTCTGTTCCTAAAGCAAAAAATGCCATACAAAAAACTAACAAGTTGAAAATGCAAATACATATATTGATACATATATTAAAAATTTGGTTAGGTCTCCAGGTTGGTTTGGATTGAGCAAAGTTCCCCTCTTGCTTTGCAGCAGGGGAAGAGGAAGCGGGACCACCCTTGAAGTTTCAAAAGGAACGAAAATTATTTTGTTTGGTCCTTGTCTTATTTGACTTATCTTGAGGGAGGGCATGACCCTTCCCTCCAGTGATGTCTGAAATGATCTCTTTCAGTGCAGGCCCGAATAGGGTCTTACCTTTGAAAGGGATGGTCAAAAGCTTAGATTTAGATGACACATCAGCTGACCAGGACTTAAGCCATAACGCTCTTCGCGCTAAAATGGCAAAACCGGAATTCTTTGCCGCTAACTTAGCAAGATGAAAAGCGGCGTCTGTAATAAAAGAATTAGCCAACTTAAGGGTCTTAATTCTGTCCAAAATATCATCTAGTGGGGTCTCCATCTGAAGAGCCTCTTCTAGAGCCTCAAACCAAAAAGCAGCTGCAGTGGTTACCGGAACAATGCACGCTATAGGTTGAAGAAGAAAACTCTGATGAACAAAAATTTTCTTTAGGAGACCCTCTAACTTTTTATCCATAGGATCAATGAAAGCACAACTGTCTTCAATAGGTATAGTTCTACGCTTAGCCAGAGTAGAAATAGCTCCCTCCACCTTAGGGACCGTCTGCCATGAGTCCTTTATGGTGTCAGAAATGGGGAACATTTTCTTAAAAACAGGAGGGGGAGCGAACGGAATACCTGGTCTATCCCACTCCTTAGTAACAATGTCCGAAATTCTCTTAGGGACCGGAAAAACATCAGTGTAAACAGGAACCTCTAAATATTTGTCCATTTTACACAATTTCTCTGGAACGACAATAGGGTCACAATCATCCAGAGTAGCTAAAACCTCCCTGAGCAATAAACGGAGGTGCTCTAGCTTAAATTTAAATGCCGTCATATCTGAATTTGTCTGAGGGAACATCTTTCCTGAATCAGAAATCTCTCCCTCAGACAGCAAATTTCTCATCCCTACCTCAGAACATTGTGAGGGAATATCGGATGCGGCTACTAAAGCGTCAGAAGGCTCAGCATTTGTTCTTAACCCAGAGCTACTGCTCTTCCCTTGCAACCCTGGCAGTTTAGATAAAACCTCTGTGAGGGTAGTATTCATAACTGAAGCCATATCTTGCAAGGTGAAAGAATTAGACGCACTAGAAGTACTTGGCGTTGCTTGTGCGGGCGTAACTGGTTGTGACACTTGGGGAGAACTAGATGGCGAAACCTGATTTCCTTCTGTCTGAGAATCATTTAATGCCAAATTCTTATAAGTCAAAATATGCTGTTTGCAATTTATAGACATATCAGTACAATTTGGACACATTCTTAGAGGGGGTTCCACAATGGCTTCTAAACAAATTGAACAATGAGTTTCCTCAGTGTCAGACATGTTTAACAGGCTAGTAAAACACTTTATTTAATGAATAAAACACAATTTGCAAAAACGGTACTGTACCTTTAAGAGAAAAAAAGGCATACACAAACTGCATAACAGGTTAAAATTGCTTCAAAAATTCCGAAATTTTAAAAGTGTACCCACTAAGCTTTAGAAGGATTGCACCACAAGTAAAAAAGCAATAAACCCCAAATGAAAAAAAAACGGATTGATAATTGTCTAAAACTGGTTAAAAACCCCTAAAGCACCTTGCCACAGCTCTGCTGTGGCCCTACCTGCCCTTAGGAAGCGATAATATGGGGTTTAAAGCTTCAATTAGTCCCTCAGAAGACTATCAGGACCTTAGGAGAAGTTGCTTGCTGCTTGTAAATGTAGGACCCGCCCACCTCACTCGATGTTGCTGGGGCCTACACAAAACTAACAAACCCTGCCTGAAAGCCATGTGGGTTATAAACAACCCTCAAGCTTTATATTTTGGAGCACGTAGTTGCATATTTACACATGAGGACTTTATTTTAACACTCGTAATGACTTAATAGCAGCATCAGCCTTTTTATAAACAAGGACGGCTGAAGATTCTTTGCTACTTATGGTATCTTGCTCCATTTGCGGCGATGCAAAAGCGTGACTGCTTGTCATTATGACAGCATTTGCCGCGGGGCAATTTGTGGTTGCTAGCAACGTTTCACTTGGTACACTGGTTTCTAGATGACGTGATCCTCGTCACAACCAATGGAGAGAGTTTCAGCTGCCCAGGCCCCTCTCGACTTAGTGATTGGCCAAATATCGGGTGTTGCCTTTCAGCCTTAACCCGGAGTGGAGGAATCTAAAAATTAGCTGCTGTTGATAGGATTGGTCTATTGAATGGTCCATCACAGCGACATATGAGTGACAGACTCATCCACCGATCAGCAGGCCTAAATAACGAGAAAGGGAAACTTATGAAATAACCACTCGTTATACTAAAAATCATATAGCGAAAATCCCATTATCACACATATTAATAGAGGACACCACAGGGTCCATTATAATTATTGACAAATTATTAAATATATTCTATTCATATATTTATGACACAAACAACATTGCAGCAAGGGGGGTGAGTGCAGACGAAGGGTTTCTATTGGCTGCTTCACTTGTATTGAGAGGGGTGGGAATATGGGAATTGTTAGTAGCGTAGCCCTATATAAGGATCAAACAGATGTGAGACATGCCTGATGAAACAGTTTTACTGAGAAACACGTTGCATTGTTTCTCCTCTTATCCAAGGTTTTATTTGGCACAAACATGAGTTGTATATTTTGCAATTTTTAAATAAATTTGTTTATATTTTACTTTACCAACTCTAAGTGTCCATTATATCTTGGAGCTACGCTACTACCTGGGTATGAATCCCTGACCCTACTATTTTGTTTGTATACCTCTTGGTATATACTTTGGACCTGATGATCCCCGGCATCCTGGAGCTGTTCGTGGGGTACTGATCAGCTAGCTAGACTGCTGTAGAAATCCAGCCTGTCTCTATGGGCATGACTGATTGCCTTTGTTACAAGTGAGTACCCTGTGTATATCTCTTGGCTGAAGTTCCTAAGATTCCTCATTGATCTGCACCATTGGCGCCTCTATCTATTGTGTCTTTTCAACAGATTGCTTACCATTGTGTGCTGTTAGAGAGCTGCCTCCTGGATCGCTCCTTCAATCAAACATATTTCTCCTGTTTTAAGGAATTTGAACTAAACGTACAATTTCTGGACTCTTTGCCTGCACATATGTGTCAGTGGTAATATCTCAGTTTTTGTATTTTGGAGATTATATCTCGGTAATTGTGTTATTAAGATTTCACTCTCATATATTTCATTGCATTATTGCACTGTGTATCGCTTTTTACATATACTTAATCTGTTTAGATTCTTTATATATATTTAACTGTCCATTACCTTTAGCGCCTCCTAGAGGATCTCAGGGAACATCTGCTTTTATGATTCCCCTGACTTCTTCATCTATTATTTTGGTTCCCTCCATACATTGAGTCACTGAAAAGTGAAGGTAAAATCAACTGCAGCCAGATCCAAACTCCAAACCTTCTGGTTGTAAGATGGCTAAGCTATCTAATGGACCACTAGCTTGCTGTTGACCGGACAGAAAACTGCAGAGAGAGGAAAAGGAATAAATCCTTTATTATCTGACTTCTGTTAGAATCCACTCCTAGATAATCTATAAAGGTCCCCAAATAAATCACCCTTGTGGATGGAACAAGGGAAACTCCTGTCCAGATACACTTCCCATCCATGGGAAAGTAGATTGGACAAGATCTCTTGAAAGAGAGTTTGCTCGAGGAAGGATGACACCTGAACCTTATATTATCCAGAAAGGCAACGTAGCAATACCCGAAGACCTAATCATCTTTCTAGGATGACGAAACTCAGAAACTTGAGTTAAATATTTACACCTCGTTCCCAGACTGGGACTCAAACGAATACTCCCAGAGATGAAGGACCTGAACCAAGTTCAAGGAAAGTCTCTCATCATACCTGGATTGCAGATACTCTAGAATAAGAAATCTGCCCCTGGAAGGAAATCTTATATTGGACTTCAAAAGCCATGATTGACCTTGCATTCTTTACGATAGGTAGAAAAAACTTTCACCCGAAAAGTCAGAGGATAATTCTGTCAGACAAATTGCAAACAAGGTCTCATCCTTGAAAAGAAACGCCAGAAGTGTGGATTTGGAGGTAACATAAAATACTGAACCTGCAACTGCAGAGCTATAAAAACACAATTTATGCTTACCTAATAAATTTATTTCTCTTGTGGTGTATCCAGTCCACGGATCATCCATTACTTGTGGGATATTCTCATTCCCAACAGGAAGTTGCAAGAGGACACCCACAGCAGAGCTGTAATATAGCTCCTCCTCTAACTGTCAAGCCAGTCATTCGACCGAAAACAAGCCGAGAAAGGAGGAACCATAGGGTGCAGTGGTTAATGTAGTTTAAATTTAAAAATTACCTGCCTTAAAATGACAGGGCGGGCCGTGGACTGGATACACCACAAGAGAAATAAATTTATCAGGTAAGCATAAATTGTGTTTTCTCTTGTAAGGTGTATCCAGTCCACGGATCATCCATTACTTGTGGGATACCAATACCAAAGCTAAAGTACATGGATGAAGGGAGGGACAAGGCAGGAACTTAAATGGAAGGAACCACTGCCCGTAAAACCTCTCTCCCAAATATAGCCTCCGAAGAAGCAAAAGTATCAAATTTGTAAAATTTTGAAAAAATATGAAGCGAAGACCAAGTCGTCGCCTTGTAAATCTGATCAAAAGAAGCCTCATTTTTAAAGGCCCAAGTTGAAGCCACAGCTCTAGTGGAATGAGCTGTAATCCTTTCAGGAGGTTGCTGTTCAGCAGTCTCATAGGCTAAGCGGATTAAGCTTCTAAGTCAAAAAGAAAAAGAGGTTGCCGAAGCCTTTTGACCTCTCCTCTGTCCAGAGTAGACAACAAACAAAGCAGATGTTTGACGAAAATCTTTAGTAGCTTGTAAGTAACACTTTAAAGCACGGACCACATCCAAATTGTGTAACACAAGGATGGAACAACAATCTCTTGATTGATATTCTTGTTAGATACCACCTTAGGTAAGAACCCAGGTTTGGTACGCAGGACTACCTTATCCGTATGAAAAATCAGATAAGGAGAATCACATTGTAAGGCAGATAGCTCAGAGACTCTACGAGCCGAGGAAATAGCTACCAAAAAAAGAACTTTCCAAGATAAAAGCTTGATATCTATGGAATGAAGAGGTTCAAACGGAACTCCTTGAAGAACCTTAAGAACCAAGTTTAAGCTCCATGGTGGAGCAACAGGTTTAAACACAGGCTTGATTCTAACTAAAGCCTGACAAAATGCCTGAACGTCTGGAACATCTGCCAGACGCTTAACTAGCTGACAATCCTTTTTCCAAACCTTCTTGGAGAAAAGATAATATCCTAGCAATCCTGACCTTACTCCATGAGTAACCCTTGGATTCACACCAATAAAGATATCTACGCCATACCTTATGGTAAATTTTCCTGGTGACAGGCTTTCGTGCCTGTCTTAAGGTATCAATAACTGACTCGGAGAAGCCACGCTTTGATAAAATCAAGCGTTCAATCTCCAGGCGGTCAGCCTCAGAGAAATTAGATTTGGATGGTTGAAAGGACCCTGAAGTAGAAGGTCCTGTTTCAGAGGCAGAGACCATGGTGGAAAGGATGACATGTCCACTAGATCTGCATACCAGGTTCTGCGTGGCCACGCAGGTGCTATCAGAATCACTGATGCTCTCTCCTGCTTGATCTTGGCAATCACTCGAGGGAGCAGAGGAAACGGTGGAAACACATAAGCCAGGTTGAAAGACCAGGGCGCTGCTAGAGCATCTATCAGTGTCGCCTTGGGATCTCTGGACCTGGATCCGTAACATGGAAGCTTGGCATTCTGGCGAGACGCCATGAGATCCAGTTCTGGTTTGCCCCAACGATGAATCAGTTGTGCAAATGCCTCCGGATGGAGTTCCCACTCTCCCGGATGAAAAGTTTGACGACTTAGAAAATCCGCCTCCCAGTGCTCTACACCTGGGATATGGATAGCTGATAGGTGGCAAGAGTGAATCTCTGCCCAGCGAATTATTTTTGAAACTTCTAACATCTCTAGGGAACTTCTCGTTCCCCCTTGATGGTTGATGTAAGCTAAAGTCGTGATGTTGTCTGACTGAAATCTGATGTACCTCAGAGTTGCTAACTGAGGCCAAGCCTGAAGAGCCTTGAATATCACTCTTAGTTCTAGAATATTTAATGGAAGGAGAGACTCCTCCTGAGTCCACGATCCCTAAGCCTTCAGGGAGTTCCAGACTGCACCCCAACCTAGAAGGCTGGCATCTGTCGTAACAATTGTCCAATCTGGCCTGCGAAAGGTCATACCTTTGGACAGATGGACCCGAGATAGCCACCAGAGAAGAGAATCCCTGGTCTCTTGGTCCAGATTCAGTTGAGGGGACAAATCTGTGTAATCCCCGCTCCACTGACTGAGCATGCATAGTTGCAGCGGTCTGAGATATAAGCGTGCAAACGGCACTATGTCCATTGCCGCTACCATTAAGCCGATTACTTCCATACACTGAACCACCGAAGGGCGCGGAATGGAATGAAGAACCCGGCAGGAATTTAGAAGCTTTGATAACCTGGACTCCGTCAGGTGAATTTTCATTTCTACAGAATCTTTCCCTAGAAAGGAAACTCTTGTGAGTGGGGATAGAGAACTCTTTTCCTCGTTCACTTTCCACCCATGCGACCACAGAAATGCCAGTACTACGTCCGTATGAGACTTGGCAATTTGGAAGTTTGACGCCTGTATCAGGATGTCGTCTAAATAAGGGGCTACTGCTATGCCCCGCGGCCTTAGGGCCGCCATAAGTGACCCTAGAACCTTTGTAAAGATTCTTGGGGCTGTAGCTAATCCCAAGGGAAGAGCTACAACTGGTAATGTCTGTCTTAAAAGGCAAACCTGAGAAACCGATGATGATCTTTGTGTATCGGAATGTGAAGATAAGCATCCTTTAGATCCACTGTAGTCATATATTGACCCTCCTGGATCAGTGGTAGGATGGTACGAATAGTTTCCATCTTGAATGATGGAACTTTGAGGAATTTGTTTAAGATCTTTAGATCCAAAATTGGTCTGAAGGTTCCCTCTTTTTTGGGAACCACAAACAGATTTGAGCAAAAACCCTGTCCCTGTTCCTCCTTTGGAACTGGATGGATCACTCCCATAACTAGGAGGACTCGTACACAGTGTAAGAATGCCTCTCTCTTTATCTGGTGTGCAGATAATTGTGAAAGGTGAAATCTCCCTTTTGGGGGGGGGGAAGCTTTGAAGTCCAGAAGATATCCCTGGGATATAATTTCCAACGCCCAGGGATCCTGAACATCTCTTGCCCACGCCTGGGCAAAGAGTGAAAGTCTGCCCCCTACTAGATCCGTTCCCGGATAGGGGGCCGTTCCTTCATGCTGTCTTAGAGGCAGCAGCACGCTTTTTTACCTGCTTACCTTTTTTCCATGTCAGGTTTGGTTTCCAGACCTTCATGGATTGAGCAAAAGTTCCCTCTTGTTTATTATTAGAGGAAGTTGATGCCGCACCTGCCTTGAAGTTTTGAAAGGCACGAAAATTAGACTGTTTGGCCCTAGATTTGGACCTGTCCTGAGGAAGGGCATGACCTTTTCCTCCAGTGATATCAGCAATAATCTCCTTCAAACAGGCCCGAATAGGGTCTGCCCCTTGAAGGGAATGTTAAGTAGCTTAGATTTTGAAGTCACGTCAGCTGACCATGATCTAAGCCATAGCGCTCTGCGCGCCTGTATAGCAAAACCAGAATTTGTAGCCGTTAGTTTAGTCAAATGAACAATGGCATCAGAATAAAAGAATTGGCTAGCTTAAGTGCTCTAAGGTTGCCAAGTATGTCATCCAATGGAGTCGCTACCTGTAAAGCCTCTTCCAGAGACTCAAACCAGTACGCCGCAGCAGCAGTGACAGGGGCAATGCATGCAAGGGGCTGTAGGATAAAACCTTGTTGATAAATATTTTCTTAAGGTAACCTCTAATTTTGTATCCATTGGATCTAAAAAAAAAAAAAAACACAACTGTCCTCGACAGGGATAGTAGTACGCTTTACTAGAGTAGAAACTGCTCCCTCCACCTTAGGGACTGTCTGCCATAAGTCCCATGTGGTGGCGTCTATTGGAAACATTTTTCTAAAAATAGGAGGGGAAGAGAACGGCACACCTGGTCTATCCCATTCCTTATTAATAATTTCTGTAAACCTTTTAGGTATTTGGAAAAACATCAGTACACACCGGCACTGCAAAATATTTATCCAGTCTACACAATTTCTCTGGCACTGCAATGGTATCACAGTCATTCAGAGCAGCTAAAACCTCCCTAAGCAACACGCGGAGGTGTTCAAGCTTAAATTTAAATGTAGAAATATTAGAATCAGGTATCTTTCCTGAGTCATTAACATCACCCACTGACTGAAGCTCTCTTTCCTCAGCTTCTGCATATTGTGAGGCAGTCTCAGACATGGTTCTTAAAGCGTCAGTATGCTCTGCATTTTGTCTCACCCCAGAGCTATCTCGCTTACCTCTAAGTTCAGGTAGTCTGGCTAATACCGCTGACAGTGTATTATCCATGACTGCCGCCATGTCTTGTAAAGTAAACGCTATGGGCGCCCTAGATGTACTTGGCGCCATTTGAGCGTGAGTCCCTTAAGCGGGAGTCAAAGGGTAAAGTTAGTCGGCATAACTTCCCCCTCGTCAGATTCCTCTGGTGATACATTTTTTAAAGACAGAAAATCATCTTTATTGCATAAAATGAAATCAGTACATTTGGTACACATTCTAAGAGGGGGTTCCACCATGGCTTTTAAACATAATAAACAAGGAGTTTCTTCTATGTCAGACATGTTTATACAGAATAGCAATGAGACTAGCAAGCTTGGAAAACACTTTAAATCAAGTTAACAAGCAAATATAAAAACGGTACTGTGCCTTTAAGAGAAACAAATTTTGTCAGAATTTGAAAAACAGTGAAAAAATGCAGTAAATCAAACGAAATTTTTACAGTGTGTATAATAGGCTAACAGAGCATTGCACCCACTTGCAAATGGATGATTAACCCCTTAGTTCAAAAAACGGATCAAAAAAACGAAATAGACGTTTTTTAACAGTCACAACCAACTGCCACAGCAAGCTGTGGCCCTACCTTCCCCAATAAACGACTTTGGAAAGCCTTTGGGCCCTTTAGAGATGTCCTATAGCATTCAGAGGGCCTTTGAGGGAAGCTGGATGTCACAGTTTGTAATTTTAACTGCACCAACTGTAACTTTTATACTACAACAGTGGAAATTGTTTCTAGTCAAAATTTAAGCCAGCCATGTGGAAAAAACTAGGCCCCAATAAAGTTTTATCACCAAAGCATATATAAAAACGATTAAACATGCCAGCAAACGTTTTATATTGTAAATATCATAAGGGTATTACCCCTGGGAGTAAGCATGATACCAGTCGTTATTAAATCACTGTATTCAGGCTTAACTTACATTAATCCGGTATCAGCAGCATTTTCTAGTGTTTTCCATCTCTAGAAAAAATTATAACTGCACATACCTGATAGCAGAATAAACTGCACGCCATTCTCTCGCTGAAGTTACCTCATCTGTGTAATCCCCTCAGACATATGTGAGAATAGCAATGGATCTTGGTTACAAACTGCTAAGATCATAGAAACCTCAGGCAGATTCTTCTTCTATTTACTGCCTGAGATAAAATAGCACAACTCCGGTACTATTTAAAAATAACAAACTTTTGATTGAAGAAAATAAACTAGCTATATTTAACCACTCTCTCCTACAACGTCCTTGCTTGTTGAGAGTTGCAAGAGAATGACTGTATATGACAGTTAGAGGAGGAGCTATATTACAGCTCTGCTGTGGGTGTCCTCTTGCAACTTCCTGTTGGAAATGAGAATATCCCACAAGTAATGGATTATCCGTGGACTGGATACACCTTACAAGAGAAACCTAGGCTGTACTACTAAGTCACAGGTAGACTTCTCAGCTGACCAAAATTTCAGCCACAATGCCGGCGGGCTAGCACAGTAAGTCTAATAAGACAAGGCATTGCTCTAAATGAACAATTAAACCTCCAGCTTTTTATCCATGTTTTCAATGTCTGCTGCACAAATTATCATTAAAGCAATTTATGTTGAATTGTGCAGTAAACTTGTGCTCTTTATAGTTTAAGCACCATTTATGAATAACAGAAAATGGTATATTATTCCAAGTAATGATCTGCCCTCACCAGGCTACTTCATAAAAGCCACCTGACTAGCAACATTCTTGTAAATGCTGTGCGTAAACATGCATCACCGTACATTACGGAGTACAAGGTTTCTTTAAAACAAAAGCATATATAATTATTTACACACACACACACATATGTGTGTGTGTGTGTACATATATGAATGTTTTGTGTGTGTTAATATGTATCTATGTGTATATATTAACACACAACATATTCTAGGTGCAGATTGACTAATGGTCTAATAAGTGATTTTCTACTCCTATACAAACATTTACTTTGTCTTTTTTCATTCTTCATTTACTTACAATTAAAAAAAAATCTAACTTAAAAATGCATTCCCCTGCTATTTTTGTGAACATAGAACCACTGTATCTTTATTCCTCCGTGATTTAAACATGCGGGAGCTTAGTAAAAGCATATGAAACATAATATTTTGTTTCTTTATTAGGCCAGCATTATAAATCCCAAATAAATCTAGACAGAAAAAGTGTAATTGAATAGATCCATTAATTGTGCAGAGGAAATGTGCAGTAGGTAGCAAATATGTAGGCTGGTGATTATATGACATCTGAAAACAAACAGCCACTGTTACTTAATTTCAACCAAAAATATATTTAACAAACTGACAGCATAAATTAGTGACCACATACAAGTAGCCATTTCTACTGTTTATTTCACCAAATCTGTGTTCCATGTCTGCAAGCTTAGAGTTTTTGAAATCTGATTCAGGGAATGGCGGGGAGAAGAAAAAAGAAAAAAAAAAAAGATAATATCTTCTATAAACAAGGAAAGAGCTTAATTTGAGTCATTC
This sequence comes from Bombina bombina, assembly GCF_027579735.1. Classification (NCBI taxonomy): domain Eukaryota; kingdom Metazoa; phylum Chordata; class Amphibia; order Anura; family Bombinatoridae; genus Bombina; species Bombina bombina. The sequence goes on from NC_069503.1 coordinate 1,002,875,140, forward strand.
CTAAAATATCTTTAAACCCAATTATAATACAATTTGTTGGTTTTCGATGCCATGAAGGCATGCACATGTGTAACCTTATACTGTATACTCCAAGTAAGGAAAATGCTCATTAACTGTAAACCTCCATTTCCAGTTGCATTATTTTTTTTGACCACCTCAAGGCTTATGGAATTTGCAAAGGGCACCTCCTTTTTCATTTATTCAACAAAATCAACTACTATTTAATACAAGGAAAATGTATTCTATACAAACTAATTTAGTAATTTCCTAGGGCTTCATCAATAGTATTACACACATAATAAAATATTTGCTGGGGCTGTAACTACACATTTCCAGTTATTACTTCAACAAGTAAAAAAAATAAAAAAAAATAATATATATCTATCTATCTATATATATATATATATATCTATATCTATCTATCTATCTATCTATCTATCTATATATATATATATATATATCTCTATCTATCTATCTATATATATATATATATATCTATATATATCTCTATCTATCTATCTATATATATCTCTATATATCTATCTATATATATCTCTATATATCTATCTATATATATCTCTATATCTCTATATCTCTATATCTCTATATCTCTATATCTCTATATCTCTATATCTCTATATCTCTATATCTCTATATATATATATACACACACACACACATACACACACAATTGGGGTCAAGCACTCACACCACATATGTGTAGTATTGCCCTAGGTGCAATCCAGTGGATAACGATATCCAGTAGAAAATAAGGATATATATATATATATATATATATATATATATATATATATATATATATATACTGTATATACATACAAGTTGATTGGAGTAGTCATGTTAGTCCAGAGATTTAGATACCAAAATAACACTGATACATATACATATATATATATATATATATACATATATACATATATACACACACACATACACATACATACACACACACATACATACACACACACACACACACATACACACACATTTAAAGGGACATTAAACCTAAAAAAAAAATTTTTCATTATTTAGATAGAGAATACAATAATTTAAAAAAATTTTTTCCAATTTACTTCTATAATCAAAATTGCTTTGTTCTCAAGATAATCTTTGTTGAAGAGATACCTAGGTAGGCAACAGGCACATGCCTGAAGCAATACATGACCGGAAATAGTGCTGCCATTTAGTGCTCCTGCTAATGTATAACATTATTGCAAAACCACTGCCATATAGTGCTGCAGACACGTGCACACTCATGAGCTTACATCCCTGATTTTCAACAAAGGATAACAGAAAAAACTAAGAAAATTTGATAACAGAATTACATTTGAAAGTTTTTTTTAATTGTATGTTCTATCTGAATCATGAAAGAAAAGAATTGGGTTTTATGTCCCTTTAACCACACCTTTGTAATTCTGCCAAAAAGAAACATTATAATGTGTCTCCAAATATACACAGAAAGTCATCAAAACGCCAAAGATGAGAGGTTAAACACTCTATACCAATGCTTTTATTGCGAGTGTACAAATACCTCCCCCTCTTCATCCTGAATGTCCACATAGGAAACCAAAAGGCTAGCAATAATCTTAGATGATGCCCTTTATATGTTAGTTCACCACATTCCATGCACTATATGTCACTGACCTAGAATAAGTCACTCAAAGGGCCAAGCTCCAGGATCTGTTAATCATTTGAGCAATCAGTGAATACCAGCACTTAGAGATCTGATATTTATTTCATTTGGAATGCTTCCATCTAAAATCAGATATCCAAGCAACTAGCTCATAAAAGTTATTCAATACCAAAAAAAGGAGCGTTATCTCCAGAAAGATTAAGACTGTTATACACTGTAATTTACAGTGTCATGAAAGAGTGAGTTTCTAGTTATGCTCAAGGTGCAGAATAGAGTTAACATGCGAGTTGTATTGGAGTTTTATGTGCTGTTTGCTTTCATGCGACCCATATGAAAAGCTACTGAGTGGGACACTGAACCCAATTTTTTTCTTTCGTGATTCAGATAGAGCAGGCAATTTTAAGCAACTTTCTAATTTACTCCTATTATCACATTTTCTTTGTGCTTTTGGTATCTTTATTTGAAAAGCAAAAATGTAAGTTTAGATGTCGGCCCATTTTTGCTGAACAACCTGGGTTGTTCTTGCTGATTGGTGGATTCATTTAACCAACCAATAAACAAGTGCTGCCCATTGTACTGAACCAAAAATAACTTAGATGTCTTCTTTTTCAAATAAAGATAGCAAGAGAACAAAGAAAATTGATAATAGGAGTAAATTAGAAAGTTGCTTAAAATTGCATGCTCTATCTGAATCACGAAGAAAAAATTGGGTTCAGTGTCCCTTTAAGATAGGATGTAATGATGCTTATGTCCATTGTCCTGGAGCTATTGAATAGTCCAGAAAATAATGTGTGCGTGTGTGAATGTGTGTGTGAGAGTGTGTGAATGTGTATATGTGTATATATATATATATATTTTATTTATTTTTTTTTTCATTCATTAAAATTATGGGGGGAGATAAAAAACTGAAATTAAAATTCTCCATGTCTCAAAATTAAATCAATGTAAATATTTGCATAGGAAATTAGCACATCTAGGCAAGATTCCCTGCTCGTTTTCCCCAGAAATACCTCATAAACAATGTTACCAATGCACAAGAGAATTCTGGGTAAGATATGCAAATTAGATATGCAAATTCTCAGTTTTTTTGCTTCAAAATACTGTTTTAACACAGCTATCCTTTTAACAGGATTATTACAGCAAACTAGAAATCACTCACTAGACAGCCTGTTTCTTTCTTTTTGGAACTCATCAGTAGGAGATAGATTTCTGGTTGCTGCATTGGTAAAGCTATTTTCAAGGTTAAACCAAAATTCATTAAAATTATGGTGGGAGATAAAAAAACTGAAATTAAAATCCTCCATGTCTCAAAATTTTAATCAACTGAAATTTCAAAATTAAGAGACATGGAGGATTTTAATTTCAGTTTTTTTTTTATCTCCCCCCATAATTTTAATGAATTTTGGTTTAACCTTGAAAATAGCTTTACCAATGCAGCAACCAGAAATCTATCTCCTACTGATGAGTTCCAAAAAGAACGAAACAGGCTGTCTAGTGAGTGATTTCTAGTTTGCTGCAATAATCCTGTTAAAAGGATAGCTATGTTAAAACAGTATTTTGAAGCAAAAAAAAAACATAATTTATGTAAGAACTTACCTGATAAATTCATTTCTTTCATATTAGCAAGAGTCCATGAGCTAGTGACGTATAGGATATACATTCCTACCAGGAGGGGCAAAGTTTCCCAAACCTCAAAATGCCTATAAATACACCCCTCACCACACCCACAAATCAGTTTAACGCATAGCCAAGAAGTGGGGTGATAAGACAAAAGTGCGAAAGCATAAAAAATAAGGAATTGGAATAATTGTGCTTTATACAAAAAAATCATAACCACCAGAAAAAAGGGTGGGCCTCATTGACTCTTGCTAATATGAAAGAAATGAATTTATCAGGTAAGTTCTTACATAAATTATGTTTTCTTTCATGTAATTAGCAAGAGTCCATGAGCTAGTGACGTATGGGATAATGACTACCCAAGATGTGGATCTTCCACGCAAGAGTCACTAGAGAGGGAGGGATAAAATAAAGACAGCCAATTCCGCTGAAAATAATCCACACCCAAAATAAAGTTTAAATCTTATAATGAAAAAAACTGAAATTATAAGCAGAAGAATCAAACTGAAACAGCTGCCTGAAGTACTTTTCTACCAAAAACTGCTTCAGAAGAAGAAAACACATCAAAATGGTAGAATTTAGTAAAAGTATGCAAAGAAGACCAAGTTGCTGCTTTGCAAATCTGATCAACCGAAGCTTCATTCCTAAACGCCCAGGAAGTAGAAACTGACCTAGTAGAATGAGCTGTAATCCTTTGAGGCGGAGTTTTACCCGACTCGACATAAGCATGATGAATCAAAGATTTTAACCAAGACACCAAAGAAATGGCAGAGGCCTTCTGACCTTTCCTAGAACCGGAAAAGATAAAAAATAGACTAGAAGTCTTTCGGAAATTTTTAGTAGCTTCAACATAATATTTCAAAGCTCTAACTACATCCAAAGAATGCAACAATCTTTCCTTAGAATTCTTAGGATTAGGACACAATGAAGGAACCACAATTTCTCTACTAATGTTGTTAGAATTCACAACCTTAGGTAAAAATTAAAAAGAAGTTCGCAACACCGCCTTATCCTGATGAAAAATCAGAAAAGGAGATTCACAAGAAAGAGCAGATAAATCAGAAATTCTTCTAGCAGAAGAGATGGCCAAAAGAAACAAAACTTTCCAAGAAAGTAATTTAATGTCCAGCGAATGCATAGGTTCAAACGGAGGAGCTTGAAGAGCCCCCAGAACCAAATTCAAACTCCAAGGAGGAGAAATTGACTTAATAACAGGTTTTATACGAACCAAAGCTTGTACAAAACAATGAATATCAGGAAGACTAGCAATCTTTCTGTGAAAAAGAACAGAAAGAGCAGAGATTTGTCCTTTCAAGGAACTTGCAGACAAACCTTTATCCAAACCATCCTGAAGAAACTGTAAAATTCTAGGAATTCTAAAAGAATGCCAAGAAAAAAGATGAGAAAAACACCAAGAAATGGAAATCTTCCAGACTCGATAATATATCTTCCTAGATACAGATTTACGAGCCTGTAACATAGTATTAATCACAGAGTCAGAGAAACCTCTATGACTGAGAATCAAGCGTTCAATCTCCATACCTTCAAATTTAAGGATTTGAGATCCTGATGGAAAAAAAGGACCTTGTGATAGAAGGTCTGGTCTTAACGGAAGAGTCCACGGTTGGCAAGTGGCCATCCGGACAAGATCCGCATACCAAAAACCTGTGAGGCCATGCTGGAGCCACCAGCAGAACAAACGAGCAATCCTTTAGAATCTTGGAAATTACTCTTGGAAGAAGAACTAGAGGCGGAAAGATATAGGCAGAATGATACTTCCAAGGAAGTGACAATGCATCCACTGCCTCCGCCTGAGGATCCCTGGATCTGGACAGATACCTGGGAAGCTTCTTGTTTAGATTAGAAGCCATCAGATCTATTTCTGGAAGTCCCCATATTTGAACAATCTGAAGAAATACCTCTGGGTGAAGAGACCATTCGCCCGGATGTAACGTTTGGCGACTGAGATAATCCGCTTCCCAATTGTCTATACCTGGGATATGAACCGCAGAGATTAGACAGGAGCTGGATTCCGCCCATACCAGAATTCGAGATACTTCTTTCATAGCCAGAGGACTGTGAGTCCCTCCTTGATGATTGACATATGCCACAGTTGTGACACTGTCCGTCTGAAAACAAATGAACGACTCTCTCTTTAGAAGAGGCCATGACTGAAGAGCTCTGAAAATTGCACGGAGTTCCAAAATATTGATTGGTAATCTCACCTCCTGAGATTCACAAACCCCTTGTGCTGTCAGAGACCCCCAAACAGTTCCGCAACCTGTCAGACTTGCATCTGTTGAAATCACAGTCCAGGTTGGAAGAACAAAAGAAGCCCCCTGAACTAAACGATGGTGGTCTGACCACCACGTCAGAGAGTGTCGTACAATCGGTTTTAAAGATATTAATTGAGATATCTTTGTATAATCCCTACACCACTGGTTCAGCATACAGAGCTGAAGAGGTCGCATGTGAAAATGAGCAAAGGGGACCGCGTCCAATGCAGCAGACATAAGACCTGGAATTTCCATGCATAAGGCTACCGAAGGGAAAGATTGATACTGAAGGTTTCGACAAGCTGAAACCAAATTCAGACGTCTTTTGTCCGACAGAGACAGAGTCAAGAACACTGAATCTATCAGGAAACCTAAAAAGGTTACCCTTGTCTGAGGAATCAACAAACTTTTTGGTAAATTGATCCTCCAACCATGTTCTTGAAGAAACCACACTCATAAAAGACTGAAAAGGTTCTTTCTAGTAAAAATGAGCAAAGGGAATTGAATCCAATGCTGTGGCCATAAGACCTAAAACTTCTATGCATATATAGCAACTGAAGGAAATAATAGAGACTAAAGGTACCGACAGACGGAACCCAATAGAATTATCCCTTGTCTGATAGAGACAAAGACAGTGACACAAACTATCTGGAAACCTAAAAAAGGTGACCCTTGTGTGAGGAATCAAGAGCTTTTGAAAAAAAGATCCTCTAACTATGTCCTGAAGAGCAAGTGAATCATATGAGATTCCGCGTCCTCAGAAAATAATCTGAATGAAACCAGAAAAATGAAAATATGCATTTATTGTATCTAATGAAAACAAATAATGCTATCAATGACCATAAAAAGGCAAAATAGTTTGAATAAAACTCCAAACCCGGTTCCTAAAAAAGGAACTGGAAGAAATACCCCAGAAGATTCCAGGTCTGAGCAGCGCTTGAACCCCATGGATGCCCAGCCATGCTTCAACAGTACCCAAAATATATAGGACAGAAACACACTTAAAGAAAGTGTTAGCCTTACTGGAATAAAATCAAAGAAATTTGGACAAAATAGAACCAAATAAATTTCAAAGAAGTCTTAACCTGCCCCTTACCAGCCAAGCTGGAATACGGCACGTACATCGCAATATTAAGGAGCTGATTTAGAACCCCAATTATAAACATGTTACTTGGGAAAGAACTCAGGAATTCGTTCCTCAATAAGAACAACCAGACTAGTATAAGCTTAAAGTTTTAGTCTTAGAACTCAATATTGAAGCCCAGAGTAACAGTTAAGAAATATGAATTTTTTATTTATTTATTTTTTTAAAAATCACAAAATTCTTCTAGCTAAAATAGCTAAAGACATAGAATAACCCTCATTTGCGAAAATATTCAATAAAATGAAGACACAAATGAAATTATTAGCATGATAGTCCAGTTTAAAGGACCAGTCAATACAGAGGACTTGCATAATCAATAAATGCAAAACAACAGACAAATGCAACAGCACCTAGTCTAGTAAATGTTGTCCCTTAACAATGCTAGCAATATCCAAATAAATCACAGGACCAAGAAAAGTACCTGAAACTAATCAATTTTCCATAAATAAGATACAACCATCTAAAGGAAAATAAATACTATTTTGCTATAGAAATAATAGCATAATTAGTAGAAGTAGAGATAGCCCCAATAAATTGGAGAACCCTCCTTATTGAATTTAACTGCTGGCAAAGAATATAGTTTAAAACCTTTGAAGAAGGAATAAAAGAAAATTCTCAGCCTATTCCATTCCCTAGAATGGGGAAATGGAAAGAAAACCTCTGAAAACACAGAAGAAATAAATAGGCAGAAATAGTGTCAGCTAGTCTTAAAGAACTAGTTACCTTAATATCCAAAATAATCAACACCTTTTCAACAAAGAACAAATGTACTTTAATAATAGAAAAATAATAAAAAAGTAGATTTGTTAGTGTCAATATCTGATGAAGAAAATTTCTGAAAGAGAAAAAACATCATCAGAGAAGGATAAATCAGTATGTTGTTGGTCATTTGAAACTTCAATAATTAAAAAAGAAGTGAAAAAGACCTAAAATTTTTATTAGAAGGCACGAAGTCAGACAAAGCCTTTAAAATAGAATCAGAAAAATATTTCTTATAAATCTTCTAAATATTTCTTGTACATAAGATGTAAGAATGGAAATATATAAAGCATAAACACTAATGGATCCTGCATGTAAAAGTATATCATAATAACTTATTACAAACCATAGCTAAAGATAAACATTTATAACATTTAAAATAAATGAACTTAGCTTTGGTAGAACTGAAACTCAGTTAAGCGTTTTTCCAGAAGTGGCTTCTGATTCAGGGTGAGACATCTTGCAATATGTAATAGAAAAAACAACGTATAAAGCAAAAAAGATCAAATTCCTTAATTGACAGTTTCAGGAATGGGAAAAAAATGCCAATGAACAAGCTTCTAGCAACCAGAAGCAATAAATAATGAGACTTAAATATTGTGGAGACAAGAATGACGCTCAAATTTTTTAGCGCCAAAAAAGCCGCCCACATTATTTGGCGCCTAAATGCTTTTGGTGCCAAAAATGGTGCCACAAACGCAGAAACGTCAAAAAAAATTACGCAACTTCCGGCGACACGTATGACGCCGGAAATGACAAGAAAATTTTTGCGCCAAGAAAGTCCGCGCCAAGAATGAGCAATAAAATGAAGCATTTTCAGCCCCCGCGAGCCTAACAGCCCACAGGGAAAAAAGTCAAATTTTAAGGTAAGAAAAAATTGATTTATTCATATGCATTATCCCAAATATGAAACTGACTGTCTGAAAAAAGGAACGTTGAACATCCTGAATCAAGGCAAATAAATGTTTAAACACATATATTTAGAACTTTATATAAAAGTGCCCAACCATAGCTTAGAGTGTCACAGAAAATAAGACTTACTTACCCCAGGACACTCATCTACATGTAGTAGAAAGCCAAACCAGTACTGAAACGAGAATCAGTAGAGGTAATGGTATATATAAGAGTATATCGTCGATCTGAAAAGGGAGGTAAGAGATGAATCTCTACGACCGATAACAGAGAACCTATGAAATAGACCCCGTAGAAGGAGATCATTGAATTCAAATAGGCAATACTCTCTTCACATCCCTCTGACATTCACTGCACGCTGAGAGGAAAACCGGGCTCCAACCTGTTGCAGAGCGCATAGCAACGTAGAATCTAGCACAAACTTACTTCACCACCTCCACAGGAGGCAAAGTTTGTAAAACTGATTTGTGGGTGTGGTGAGGGGTGTATTTATAGGCATTTTGAGGTTTGGGAAACTTTGCCCCTCCTGGTAGGAATGTATATCCCATACGTCACTAGCTCATGGACTCTTGCTAATTACATGAAAGAAACTGAGAATTTGCATATCCTACCCAGAATTCCCTTGTGCATTGGTAACATTGTATAGGAGGTATTTCTGGGGAAAAGAAAGCGGGGAATCTTGCCTAGATGTGCTAATTTCCTACGCAAATATTTACATCGATATATATATATATATATATATATACACACACACAGGTGGCCCTCAGTTTACAACGGTTCGATTTGCACCGTTTCAGAATAACAACCTTTTTGTTCAGTCATGTGACTGCTATGTAAAAGCATTGAGAAGCAGTGCATTGATTAAAATAGCCAGTAGGTGGAGCTGTCCGCTTGTGTTGCAGCAAAGATAAGCAAGCCAAGCAAGCTGAAATTAATCAGTTTAACTAGACCTGAGCTATCGAGCAGCTTGCAAAGGAACAAGATCTTCCTGTCTATAAAGCAGTCCAGATTGGAATGCATAGAAAGAACTGTTTGCAGAAAAATGCAAGTAAAGTCTTTGTTGTGTGATTATTGTATTAGGTTTATAATGCTGTTTAGCAAATGTTTTTGTTCATTTAACTTAGTTTAATTATATATTCTGTGTTGTGTGATTTTATTAGGTTTATAATGCTGTTTAGCATTTAAATTCTTCATTTCAAAGCTTTAAAAATAATGTATTAGGTGTTACTTATGACAATTTTGAGAAGGGCCTGGAACCTAACTCCCTAACTTCCCATTGACTTACATTATAAACTAGGTTTCAATTTACAACGGTTTCGATTTACAACAATTCCTTCTGGAACCTAACCCCGGCGTAAATATATATATGTTATATATGTGTGTGTAACAATCGTCTGAGTTGCCATGTTCCTTGTGCAGAATTGCTTGGTATTTGGGCGCTGGACTGACATTGTTAGGCTGGATCAGACTGATATACTATATTGTTTCTAATAATTGTGTCATTTTAAAACTTTTTTTCTTTTTTGTTCAAAGTAAGATGAACGTACAGAAAGCAAGATGAAATGGCAAAACCCATTGTTTGTATTCAGTTATTGTTTGACAATTTAAATATTAAATACAGCTATTGTATGTGAGGGCTTTTTCTTTTTGGTCCTCTACAAACAGCCAGTTCTCCACCGTCCTGCATTACAGCACAAATAAGCAGTTTACACTGAGCACTCCAACAAATCAGTCAACTGAAACCAGAAATTATGTACAATAGTTTCCTTCTAAACTTCTGGATATATTTTAATCAGGGTGGATAAAAATCTTTTCTTTTATTATTATTTTTAAATCAGATCTCCCCCCCCCTCTCAAAAAGCATTTAAAAAAAAAAAAAATCTGACTCAAATAAAAAAAAATATCAATCTAAAGATCGTTTTTATTTAAGAAACATTATAATCCAAAAGTGTTTTTTTGGTAAATTAATTCTATTACTCCATTCACAGAGTCAGATTATTTGGACATTTTTTCTATCTTGAAGATCTTATCACATATTATTGGGTTTGTAGTTGTCAAAACTGTGAATTTGTGTCAGCAGAAATAACACGTCCCTTCTTCACAGCAAAATGTTATAAAATTAACAAGCACAGTTGGCAATGCTCTACTGGAACCTAGCTAAACACATTGCGTGAGACCGTGACAAGCAGCTAGCTCACAGTAGTGCATTGTTTCTGAGCCTACCTACACCGGCGTTTCAACAATGGATACCAATAGAACAAAGCAAATAAGCTAAGTCAGTTAGAAAATTGTTAAACTTTCATGATTCAGAAAGAACATGACATTTTTAATTTTGACTTTACTGTCCCTTTAATGCCATTGCTCCCCTGCAAATCTATGTACACAGAATAAACCCATACTAAGTTTCAAGAAGCTCACTGAATAGAAGATTGTTTGGAGTGGAATAGTCCTGCACAAGGACCTGTGTGGAGGGAGGGGCAAGCATTCAATAATATTATTGTTTTAGTTAAATATAACTATTTTAATTTTTATAATTAATGTAATAATTTTTCTCCTTCCAATAAAGTGCAGGTGAAAAGTTGATCAGATATGATTCATAAGCTAATTAAACTGGAAATAATTCACCTCCAAATAATTTCATTCATTTGAATGATCTACAGTATCTATGCATATCTAATTATATATAACCAAATCAATAATGGTCTGATATAACTGGAAAAATATTCAGAAAATGTATTATTCTAAAAATGAAAATCTGTCTTACAGACTAGTGATCTAAATCGTGATTTAAATTGTTTTAAATCAAATCCACCATGATTTTAAATCATATGATTCAAGAGATACATTTTACTTACTATCTTTGGGGGAACAAAGGGTTACAAGACACTACATTATCCCAACTGTTATATGTGGTTTTAAACTTACTCCACATATCGCATTATTTAAAGTTCTAAATGCACAGCTCATTAAAAGGGACAGTCTAGTCCAAAATAAACAACTTTCCAATGCACTTTTATAACACTGTTTGCTTTGTTCTCTTGGTATTCTTAGTTGAAAGCTAAACCTAAGAAGGCTCATATGTTAATTTCTTAGACCTTGAAGGCCGCCTCTTATCAATGCATTTTGACAGTTTTTCACCACCAAAAGGCATTAGTTCATGTGTGTCATATAGATAAGGGGGCAATTTGCAGAGACTTAGATACAAGGTAATCACAGAGGAAAAAAGTGTATTAATATGACTGTGTTGGTTATGCAAAACTAGGGAATGGGTAAAAAAGGGATTATGTATCTTTTAAAAAAAAAAAAAAATATGTAAGAACTTGATAAATTCATTTCTTTTATATTGGCAAGAGTCCATGAGCTAGTGACGTATGGGATATACAATCCTACCAGGAGGGGCAAAGTTTCCCAAACCTCAAAATGCCTATAAATACACCCCTCACCACATCCACAATTCAGTTCAACGAATAGCCAAGTAGTGGAGTGAAAAAATAAGGAATAAAAAAGCATTCAAAAAGAGGAACTGGAAATAAAATGTGCTTTTTATACAAAAATCATAACCACCATAAAAAGAGTGGGCCTCATGGACTCTTGCCAATATGAAAGAAATTAATTTATCAGGTAAGTTCTTACATAAATTATGTTTTCTTTCATGTAATTGTCAACAGTCCATGAGCTAGTGACGTATAGGATAGAAATACCCAAGTCACTAGAAAGGGAGGAATAAAATAAAAACAGCTATTTCCGCTGAAAAAATTAAATTCACAAAAATATACGTCTCTCTTATAAATTTCACATAAATTTCAAGAAAAAAACTTAAATCATAAGCAGAAGAATCAAACTGAGACAGCTGCCTGAAGAACTTTCCTACTAAAGACTGCTTCAGAAGAAGCAAATACATCAAAATGGTAACATTTACTAAATGTATGCCAAGAAGACAAAGTTGCTGCTTTGCAAATCTCATCAACCGAAGCTTCATTCTTTAAAGCCTAAGAAGTGGCGACTGATCTAGTAGAATGAGCTGTAATTCTCTGAGACGGAGACTGTCCCGCCTCTAAATAAGCCTTGTGAATCAAAAGCTTTAACCAAGATGCCAAAGAAATGGCAGAGGTTTTCTGACCTTTCCTAGGACCAGAAAAAACAACAAATAGACTAGAAATCTTTCTGAAATCTTTAGTAGCTTCGACATAATATTTAAAAGCTCTTACAACATCCAAAGAATGTAAAGATCTTTCAAGAGTATTCTTGGGATTAGGACACAAGGAAGGAACAACAATTTCCCTACTAATGTTGTTAGAATTCACAACCTTAGGAAGAAATTTAAATGAAGTCCGCAAAACAGCCTTATCCTGATGGAAAATCAGAAAAGGAGACTAACAAGAGAGCAGACAAATCGGAAACTTCTAGCTGAAGAGATAGCCAAAAGAAACAACATTTTCCAAGAAAGTAGTTTAATATCCAAAGAATGTATAGGCTCAAAAGGAGGAGCCTACAAAGCCTTCAAAACCAAATTAAGACTTCAAGGAGGAGAGATTGATTTAACAACAGGCTTGCTATGAACCAAAGCCTGAACAAAACAGTGAATATCAGGAAGTTTAGCAATCTTTCTATGAAATAAAACAGAAAGAGCAGATATTTGTCCCTTCAAGGTACTTGCAGACACACCTTTATCCAAACCATCCTGAAGAAACTGTAAAATTCTAGGAATCCAAGAGAATTTATGAGAAAAACACCATGAAATATAGGTTTTCCAAACCCGATAATAAATCTTCCTTGAAACAGACTTACAAGCCTGTAGCATATTATTAATCACGGAGTCAGAGAAACCACTATGACTAAGTACTAAGTGTTCAATTTCCATACCTTCAAATTTTGCGATTTGAGATAATGATGGGAAAACGGCCCTTGAGACAGAAGGTCTGGCCTTAAAGGAAGTGGCCAAGGCTGGCAACTGGACATCCGGACGAGATCCGCATACCAAAATCTGTGAGGCCATGCTGGTGCTATCAGAAACACATGTGATTGTTCCAATATGATCTTGGGGATCACCCTTGGAAGAAGAACTAGAGGCGGAAAAATGTAAGCAGGTTGGTAAAACCAAGGAACTGCTAATGCATCCACCATCTCTGCATGAGGATCCCCGGACCTGGAAAGGTACCTGGGAAGCCATCAGATCTATTTCAGGGAGACCCCACATCTGTACAATCTGACAAAATACATCTGGATGGAGAGACAACTACCCTGGATGTAAAGGCTGACAACTGAGATAATCAGCTTTCTAATTGTCTACACCTGGGATATATATCACGGAAATTACACAGGAGTTGGATTCCGCCCAAGAAAGTATCAGCGATACTTCTTTCATCACTAAAGGACTGCGAGTCCCCCCTTGATGATTGACATATGCCACAGTTGTGATATTGTCTGTCTGAAAACAAATAAATGATTCTCTCTTTAATGGAGGCCAAGCCTGAAGAGCCCTGAAAATAGCACGGAGTTCTAAAATATTCATTGGTAACCTCGTCTCTTGAGGATTCCAAACAACTTGTGCTGTCAGAGACCCCCAGACAGCTCCCCAACCTGTGAGACTTGCATCTGTTAAATCACAGTCCAGGAAGGGTGAACAAAAGAGGCCCCTTGAAGAATCTGATGATGGTCCAACCACCAGGACAGAGAGAGTTGAATGTTGGGATTTAAGTATATCAACTGTGATATCCGAGTATAATCCCTGCACTATTGATTCAGCATGCAAAGCTGCAGAGGTCTCATATCAAAACGAGCAAAGGGGATCATGTCCAATGCTGCAGTCATGAGACCTAAAACTTCCATGCACATAGCCATTGAAGGGAATGATCGAGACTGAAGGTTTCGACAGGCAGAAACCAATTTCATTTGTCTCTTGTCTGTTAAAGACAGAGTCATGGACACTGAATCTATCTGGAAACTTAAAAAGGTGACCCTTGTCTGAGGAATCAAAGAACTCTTTGGTAAATTGATCCTCCGACCATGTCTTTGAAGAAACAACACAAGTTGATTTGTGTGAGATTCCGCTAAATGAAAAGATTGAGCCAGTACCAAGATATCGTCCAAATAAGGAAACATTGCAATACCCTGCTCTCTGATTACAGATAGAAGGGCACTGAGAACCTTCAAAAAGATTCTTAAAGCTGTCGCTAGGCCAAATGGAAGATTAACACATTGGTAATGCTTGTCTAGAAAAGAAAATCTCAGAAACCGATAGTGGTCTGGATGAATCGGAATGTGAAGATACGCATCCTGTAAGTCTATTGAGGACATGTAATGACCTTGCTGAACAAACGGCAGAATAGTCCTTATAGTCACCATCTTGAAAGTTCGGACCCTTACAAATTGATTCAAAAACTTCAGATCCGGAACTGGTCTGAAAGAATGTTCCTTCTTCGGGACAATGAATAGATTTGAATAAAAACCCAGACCCTGTTTCAGAATTGGAATTGGTACAATTACTCCTGAAAGCTCTAGATCTGAAACACACTTCAGAAAAGCCTGAGCTTTCACAGGATTTGTTGGAACGTGAGAGAGAGAAAATCTTATCACAGGAGGTGACCCTGAGAGACAATATTCTGAATCCAATGATTCTGAATGGAACCTGCCCAAACGTCTTAAAATAATTTCAATCTGCCCCCCACCAGCAGAACTGGATTGAGGGCCGCACCTTCATGCAGTCTTTGGGGCTGGCTTTGGTTTCTTATAAGGTTTGGATTTTTTCCAATTCGAGGATGGCTTCCAATTGGAGCCATAGTCTTTAGGGGAAGGAGCGGTTTTCTGTTCTCTATTCTTACGAAAGGAACGAAACCGATTAGAAGCTTTAGATTTCCCCCTTAGACTTTTTATCTAGAGGCAGAAAAACTCCCTTCCCCCCAGTAACAGTGGAAATAATAGAATCCAACTGGGAACCAAACAAATTATTACCCTGGAATGATAGAGATAGTAACCTAGATTTAGATCTCATGTCAGCATTCCATGATTTGAGCCATAAAGCTCTTCTTGCTAAAACAGTCAAAGACATAGCTTTAACATTAATCTTGATGATATAAAAAATAGCATCACAGATAAAATGATTAGCATGTTGAAGCAAACTAACAATGCTATGCAAATCAGAGTCTTTTTCCTGTTGTGCTAAGCTATCCAACCAAAAAGTAGATGCAGACACAATATCAGCCATAGAAATGGCAGGTCTGAGAATATAGCCAGAATGCAAATAAGCTTTCCTTAGATAAGATTCAATCATCCTATCTAAAGGATCCTTAAAAGAAGTACTATCTTCCATAAGAATAGTAGTATGTTTAGCAAGAGTAGAAGTAGCCCCATGAACCTTAGGTACTTTTTCCAAAAAACTCTAATCAAGCCACTGGCAAAGGATTCAACTTTTTAAACCTTTTAGAAGGAACAAAAGAAGTACCAAGCTTAGACCATTCCTTAGCGATCACATCAGAAATAGCATCAGGAACAGGAAAACCCTCAAGAGTAGTCACAGGAGGTTTATAGACAGAATTTAAATGTTTACTGGATTTATTATCAAGAGGACCAGACTTCTCAATATCCAAAGTTATTAACACTTCTTTTAACAAAGAACGAATATACTCAATCTTAAAAAGATAAGATGATTTATCAGTGTCAATGTCTGAAGTAGGATCTTCTGAATCAGAAAGATCCTCATCAGGAGGAGGAAATATCAGTATGTTGCCGGTCATTACAAATTTCATCAATATTATGAGAAGTTTTATAAGACCTTTTACGTTTATTTGAAGGCGGTATAGCAGCCATAGCCTTCTGTATCGCATCAGCAACATAATTTTTCATTTCAACAGGGATATCATGTACTTTAGATGTTGAAGGAACAACAGATACTGTACTAGCACTAATAGAAACCTTTTCTGCATTCAAAAGGTTATCATGACAACTGTTACATACTACAGCTGGAGATATAATCTCCACTAGCTTACAACAGATACACTTATCTTTGGTAGAAAAGTGTTCAGGCAGCATGGTTCCTACAGCAGCTGCTGAGACAGAATCAGATTGAGACATCTTGTAAAATGTAGAAAAAGAAAAACATTAAACAGAAATATCTTATTTCCACATATAGCAGTTTCAGGAATAGGAAAAAATGCAAATGCTAAAATTGGCAAAAAAGGAGCATATAGGAAGTGAGGTAAAATAAAACAAAACATTTTGGCGCCAAGTATGACGGACGCACAACGCAAAAGGAAGTTGAGAAAAAAATGTTAGCGCCAACATCCATCCGGAAATTACGCAACTTGCGTCATAACATAATTTCGCACCAAATAATCTAGCGTCAACCAAGACGCAGGAAATTACGAATTTGCATCATGACAGACGCACATTCGTGCGCAAAAAAATTCTCGCTCCAAGAATGACAATAAATAACAGCATTTTGCGCCCTCGCAAGCCTAATTTGTCCGCAAGTTTTCCAAGAAAAAACAAGTCAAATTGAAAAAAAGACTATACTTCAGGTAAAACAAACTTCCTAAACATGATTTCCATAACGAAACTGCTGGACTGCAAAGGAAAATACACATAGACCTGACTCATGGCAAATAAGTAAAATACATATAATTAAAACTTTATATTAATACATAGAGTGCCAAACCATAGCTGAGAGTGTATTAAAATAATGATACATACTTACCGAAAGACACCCATCCACATATAGCAGATAGCCAAACCAGTTCTGAAAGCTATCAGCAGAGGCAATGGTATATAAGAGTATATCGTCAATCTGAAAAGGAAGGTAGGAGATGAATCCCTACGACCGATAACAGAGAACATTTGAAAAGATTTCTTGCGAGGAAAACCATAAAATCAAACAGGCGATACTCTGTTCACATCCCTCTGACAAACACTGTACTCTGAGAGGAATTGGGCTTCAGAATACTTAGAAGCACTTATCACAGAAGAAATCATAAAAATCAAGCACAAACTTACTTCACCACCTCCATAGGAGGCAAAGTTTGTAAAACTGAATTGTGGGTGTGGTTAGGGGTGTATTTATAGGCATTTTGAGGTTTGGGAAACTTCTGATGTCACTATCTCATAGACTCTTCCCAATTACATGAAAGAAATACCTTTATTGCTGGTTTGAAAGTGAGATAGCAGCAAAAAGCTTCAAAAACTGCAGCCTTAAAAAAATGTCATGGTAGGAAGCACTACAACAGCACTATTCAATAGACACTCATCCATTAACCCTTTGAGTGCTAAGCTGAATTTTATATTTTTTTGTTTTTTACTATTTTAAAAAAAACTTTTTTTTTAACTTTTTTATTTTTTCCCCCAGATCCCCAAGACTTATACCATTGGAAAGGTTAGACGATAACCTTTCCAATGGTAGGTCTGTAGCTGCTTAGATCCCTGAGATACAAGTTTCTAAGCAGCATGCCCCCTTTCCCTATACTTTGTATGGACAATTTTAAATAAAGTTGCGCGGTGACGTCATCACGTCATTGCGCGTGATGTCACCGCACGTAACGGGAAGCCCCGGCGATGCTTGTCACTATGCAGGCCCGATCGCCGGGGTAGGAGCTGGTGGGGGCCCCCAGATTGGAAAAAAGTAGTTGAGTGCTAATGACGGCTCTGAGCCGTCATTAGCACTCAAGGGGTTAACAAGCAGCAAACAGCCAAACCAGTATTGAAACCATGATCCATAAAGGGAGGCAAAAGACAAATCCATGCGACCGATTATACAGGGTTTATGAAAAATTTCCCATGAGGTGAAACAAAGAATCATAAACCATACCCCAAATACATCCCTCTGACAAGCACTGTACTCCGAGGGGAAACCGGGCCTCAATATATAGACTGAAAACACCTTTCTCTGAAGAATCAAACGCACATCTTCCTTCTTCAACCACCTCCAGCGGAGGCAAAGTAAAGACTGAGGTATGTGGGAGGTGGGAGGGGTTTTACAGAGCTCTTGTGGTTTGGGACTCTTTGCCTTCTCCTAGTGGTAGAGAAGGGTAATTCCCATGAGTAATGAATCATGGACTCTCGCCACCTGTATGAAATAAATATTAATCCCTGCATGCTCAGAGCGAAGTCAGTTGAGACTCTGCATCACCTCTACACAAAACAATGGCCATCAGTAGCGCTAATAAAGTCTACAAACTCCCTGCATAACAGAGTGTGAGGAAAAAAATTATGACTGTCTACTGCTGCAAACCTAGTCCATCAGAAAAACACAGACTGCAATGAAATGACACGCACGCACGGGCAGGAGCTGTCAATCTAAGAGGTGGAGAAGAGGGTAAGGAAGCAGCAGTCTAATGACAACTACTTGATAAATCGTGACTGCAGGTTCTCTTGTGAGAATCTGCAGTCATAGGAGGGGAAGGGCTTGATAAATCAAGCCCCAAGCAGGGAATAAAACCATATTCACCAGTCTGGATTACAGCTTCACCAAGATGTGAGTGCATCTGTCATCCAAGCTCCATCAAATTATCTTTGCTAGACTAGTATATAGTGGGTGCGCACACATACCTGTAATAGCTGTGTGGCAGTGGCTCTCTGCTCAGGATTCTTTACCAGACATTTCTTTACAAAGTCTGTGAATTCATCTGACCAAAGTTCCGGCTTTCTGAAGGTTGGTGGAGGATTTGTTGGAATCATGAAGATTGCCTATACAACAACATGAAAAATAAGGGTAATATTAATGTGTGAATAAAAATATATACAGACTGTTATAATCATCTTTAAGAGATATGACAATGAAGAATTAAGTTTAAAACATCCCAACCTGCCCAGAGCACACCCCCATCCCACCTTTGCATGTTTGTTTTTTTTTCAGCCACCCAGAATCCTGAAACATTAAACCTTTTAACTGCTGGCCCATTTCCACCTCTGTGCTGAGCTGTTTTGCAATTTTTAGATGCTGCTGACATTTAAGCCCTACTTTAAGCTATTTGTTTCAGAAAAAAACAGAATTTATGTTTACCTGATAAATTTCTTTCTCCAACGGTGTGTCCGGTCCACGGCGTCATCCTTACTTGTGGGATATTCTCTTCCCCAACAGGAAATGGCAAAGAGCCCAGCAAAGCTGGTCACATGATCCCTCCTAGGCTCCGCCTACCCCAGTCATTCGACCGACGTTAAGGAGGAATATTTGCATAGGAGAAACCATATGGTACCGTGGTGACTGTAGTTAAAGAAAATAAAATATCAGACCTGATTAAAAAAACCAGGGCGGGCCGTGGACCGGACACACCGTTGGAGAAAGAAATTTATCAGGTAAACATAAATTCTGTTTTCTCCAACATAGGTGTGTCCGGTCCACGGCGTCATCCTTACTTGTGGGAACCAATACCAAAGCTTTAGGACACGGATGAAGGGAGGGAGCAAATCAGGTCACCTAAATGGAAGGCACCACGGCTTGCAAAACCTTTCTCCCAAAAATAGCCTCAGAAGAAGCAAAAGTATCAAACTTGTAAAATTTGGTAAAAGTGTGCAGTGAAGACCAAGTCGCTGCCCTACATATCTGATCAACAGAAGCCTCGTTCTTGAAGGCCCATGTGGAAGCCACAGCCCTAGTGGAATGAGCTGTGATTCTTTCGGGAGGCTGCCGTCCGGCAGTCTCGTAAGCCAATCTGATGATGCTTTTAATCCAAAAAGAGAGAGAGGTAGAAGTTGCTTTTTGACCTCTCCTTTTACCTGAATAAACAACAAACAAGGAAGATGTTTGTCTAAAATCCTTTGTAGCATCTAAATAGAATTTTAGAGCGCGAACAACATCCAAATTGTGCAACAAACGTTCCTTCTTTGAAACTGGTTTTGGACACAGAGAAGGTACGATAATCTCCTGGTTAATGTTTTTGTTAGAAACAACTTTTGGAAGAAAACCAGGTTTAGTACGTAAAACCACCTTATCTGCATGGAACACCAGATAAGGAGGAGAACACTGCAGAGCAGATAATTCTGAGACTCTTCTAGCAGAAGAAATCGCAACTAAAAACAAAACTTTCCAAGATAATAACTTAATATCAACGGAATGTAAGGGTTCAAACGGAACCCCCTGAAGAACTGAAAGAACTAAATTGAGACTCCAAGGAGGAGTCAAAGGTTTGTAAACAGGCTTGATTCTAACCAGAGCCTGAACAAAGGCTTGAACATCTGGCACAGCTGCCAGCTTTTTGTGAAGTAATACCGACAAGGCAGAAATCTGTCCCTTCAGGGAACTTGCAGATAATCCTTTTTCCAATCCTTCTTGAAGGAAGGATAGAATCCTAGGAATCTTAACCTTGTCCCAAGGGAATCCTTTAGATTCACACCAACAGATATATTTTTTCCAAATTTTGTGGTAAATCTTTCTAGTCACAGGCTTTCTGGCCTGAACAAGAGTATCGATCACAGAATCTGAGAATCCTCGCTTCGATAAAATCAAGCGTTCAATCTCCAAGCAGTCAGCTGGAGTGAAACCAGATTCGGATGTTCGAACGGACCCTGAACAAGAAGGTCTCGTCTCAAAGGTAGCTTCCAAGGTGGAGCCGATGACATATTCACCAGATCTGCATACCAAGTCCTGCGTGGCCACGCAGGAGCTATCAAGATCACCGACGCCCTCTCCTGCTTGATCCTGGCTATCAGCCTGGGGATGAGAGGAAATGGCGGGAACACATAAGCTAGTTTGAAGGTCCAAGGTGCTACTAGTGCATCCACTAGAGCCGCCTTGGGATCCCTGGATCTGGCCCCGTAGCAAGGAACTTTGAAGTTCTGACGAGAGGCCATCAGATCCATGTCTGGAATGCCCCACAGGTGAGTGACTTGGGCAAAGATTTCCGGATGGAGTTCCCACTCCCCCGGATGCAATGTCTGACGACTCAGAAAATCCGCTTCCCAATTTTCCACTCCTGGGATGTGGATAGCAGACAGGTGGCAGGAGTGAGACTCCGCCCAAAGAATAATTTTGGTTACTTTTTCCATCGCTAGGGAACTCCTTGTTCCCCCCTGATGGTTGATGTACGCAACAGTCGTCATGTTGTCTGATTGAAACCGTATGAACCTGGTCCTCGCAAGCTGGGGCCAGGCCTGGAGCGCATTGAATATCGCTCTCAGTTCCAGAATATTTATCGGTAGAAGAGATTCTTCCCGAGACCAAAGACCCTGAGCTTTCAGGGATCCCCAGACCGCGCCCCAGCCTATCAGACTGGCGTCGGTCGTGACAATGACCCACTCTGGTCTGTGGAACATCATCCCTTGAGACAGATTGTCCAGGGACAGCCACCAACGGAGTGAGTCTCTGGTCCTCTGATTTACTTGTATCTTCGGAGACAAGTCTGTATAGTCCCCATTCCACTGACTGAGCATGCACAGTTGTAATGGTCTTAGATGAATGCGCGCAAAAGGAACTATGTCCATCGCCGCCACCATCAACCCGATCACTTCCATGCACTGAGCTATGGAAGGAAGAGGAACGGAATGAAGTATCCGACAAGAGTCCAGAAGCTTTGTTTTTCTGGCCTCTGTTAGAAAGATCCTCATTTCTAAGGAGTCTATAATTGTTCCCAAGAAGGGAACCCTTGTTGACGGGGATAGAGAACTCTTTTCCACGTTCACTTTCCAGCCGTGAGATCTGAGAAAGGCCAGGACAATGTCCGTGTGAGCCTTTGCTTGAGGAAGGGACGACGCTTGAATCAGAATGTCGTCCAGGTAAGGTACTACTGCAATGCCCCTTGGTCTTAGCACCGCTAGAAGGGACCCTAGTACCTTTGTGAAAATCCTTGGAGCAGTGGCTAATCCGAAAGGAAGCGCCACGAACTGGTAATGTTTGTCCAGGAATGCAAACCTTAGGAACCGATGATGTTCCTTGTGGATAGGAATATGTAGATACGCATCCTTTAAATCCACCGTGGTCATAAATTGACCTTCCTGGATGGAAGGAAGGATAGTTCGAATGGTTTCCATCTTGAACGATGGAACCTTGAGAAATTTGTTTAAGATCTTGAGATCTAGGATTGGTCTGAACGTTCCCTCTTTTTTGGGAACTATGAACAGATTGGAGTAGAACCCCATCCCCTGTTCTCTTAATGGAACAGGATGAATCACTCCCATTTTTAACAGGTCTTCTACACAATGTAAGAACGCCTGTCTTTTTATGTGGTCTGAAGACAACTGCGACTTGTGGAACCTCCCCCTTGGGGGAAGTCCCTTGAATTCCAGAAGATAACCCTGGGAGACTATTTCTAGCGCCCAAGGATCCAGAACATCTCTTGCCCAAGCCTGAGCGAAGAGAGAGAGTCTGCCCCCCACCAGATCCGGTCCCGGATCGGGGGCCAATATTTCATGCTGTCTTGGTAGCAGTGGCAGGTTTCTTGGCCTGCTTTCCCTTGTTCCAGCCTTGCATTGGTCTCCAAGCTGGCTTGGCCTGAGAAGTATTACCCTCTTGCTTAGAGGACGTAGCACCTTGGGCTGGTCCGTTTTTACGAAAGGGACGAAAATTAGGTCTATTTTTTGCCTTGAAGGGCCGATCCTGAGGAAGGGCGTGGCCCTTACCCCCAGTGATATCAGAGATAATCTCTTTCAAGTCAGGACCAAACAGCGTTTTCCCCTTGAAAGGAATGTTTAGTAGCTTGTTCTTGGAAGACGCATCAGCCGACCAAGATTTCAACCAAAGCGCTCTGCGCGCCACAATAGCAAACCCAGAGTTCTTAGCCGCTAACTTAGCCAATTGCAAAGAGGCGTCTAGAGTGAAAGAATTAGCCAATTTGAGAGCATTGATTCTGTCCATAATCTCCTCATAAGGAGGAGAGTCCCTTAAGCAGTTCATCAAACCAGAAATATGCGGCTGTAGTGACAGGGACAATGCATGAAATGGGTTGTAGAAGGTAACCCTGCTGAACAAACATCTTTTTAAGCAAACCTTCTAATTTTTTATCCATAGGATCTTTGAAAGCACAACTATCCTCTATGGGAATAGTGGTGCGTTTGTTTAAAGTAGAAACCGCTCCCTCGACCTTGGGGACTGACTGCCATAAGTCCTTTCTGGGGTCGACCATAGGAAACAATTTTTTAAATATGGGGGGAGGGACGAAAGGAATACCGGGCCTTTCCCATTCTTTATTAACAATGTCCGCCACCCGCTTGGGTATAGGAAAAGCTTCTGGGAGCCCCGGCACCTCTAGGAACTTGTCCATTTTACATAGTTTCTCTGGGATGACTAAATTTTCACAATCATCCAGAGTGGATAATACCTCCTTAAGCAAAATGCGGAGATGTTCCAATTTAAATTTAAATGTAATCACATCAGATTCAGCCTGCTGAGAAATGTTCCCTAAATCAGTAATTTCTCCCTCAGACAAAACCTCCCTGGCCCCCTCAGATTGGGTTAGGGGCCCTTCAGAGATATTAATATCAGCGTCGTCATGCTCTTCAGTAACTAAAACAGAGCAGCCACGCTTACGCTGACAAGGGTTCATTTTGGCTAAAATGTTTTTGACAGAATTATCCATTACAGCCGTTAATTGTTGCATAGTAAGGAGTATTGGCGCGCTAGATGTACTAGGGGCCTCCTGAGTGGGCAAGACTCGTGTAGACGAAGGAGGGAATGATGCAGTACCATGCTTACTCCCCTCACTTGAGGAATCATCTTGGGCATCATTGTCATTATCACATAAATCACATTTATTTAAATGAATAGGAATTCTGGCTTCCCCACATTCAGAACACAGTCTATCTGGTAGTTCAGACATGTTAAACAGGCATAAACTTGATCAGAAAGTACAAAAAACGTTTTAAAATAAAACCGTTACTGTCACTTTAAATTTTAAACTGAACACACTTTATTACTGCAATTGCGAAAAAACATGAAGGAATTGTTCAAAATTCACCAAATTTTCACCACAGCGTCTTAAAGCCTTGAAAATATTGCACACCAATTTTGGAAGCTTTAACCCTTAAAATAACGGAACCGGAGCCGTTTTAAGCTTTAAACCCCTTTACAGTCCCTGGTATCTGCTTTGCCGAGACCCAACCAAACCCAAAGGGGAATACGATACCAAATGACGCCTTCAGAAGTCTTTTATAAGTATCAGAGCTCCTCTCACATGCGACTGCATGCCATGCCTCTCAAAAACAAGTGCGCAACACCGGTGATATTATTAAATCAAAATACCCAGAATAAATGATTCCTCAAGGCTAAATAAGTGTTAATATCAATCGATTTAGCCCAAAAAAAAGTCTACAGTTTAAATAAGCCCTTGTGAAGCCCTTATTTACAATCTTAATAAACATGGCTTACCGGATCCCATAGGGAAAATGACAGCTTCCAGCATTACATCGTCTTGTTAGAATGTGTCATACCTCAAGCAGCAAGAGACTGCAAACTGTTCCCCCAACTGAAGTTAATTGCTCTCAACAGTCCTGTGTGGAACAGCCATGGATTTTAGTTACGGTTGCTAAAATCATTTTCCTCATACAAACAGAATTCTTCATCTCTTTTCTGTTTCTGAGTAAATAGTACGTACCAGCACTATTTGAAAATAACAAACTCTTGATTGAATAATGAAAAACTACAGTTAAACACTAAAAAACTCTAAGCCATCTCCGTGGAGATGTTGCCTGTACAACGGCAAAGAGAATGACTGGGGTAGGCGGAGCCTAGGAGGGATCATGTGACCAGCTTTGCTGGGCTCTTTGCCATTTCCTGTTGGGGAAGAGAATATCCCACAAGTAAGGATGACGCCGTGGACCGGACACACCTATGTTGGAGAAAAACACATTACATTTTTTTTTTCCAGGAGACCCAGCACATACAAACTATACAATTAATATATGAAAATATCATGACGTGAGAAACCTGCCATACAAAACATTTGTAATAATAATGTTATAAACAAGTGTGTGTGTTTTCCTAAATTATATAGTACTTATGGGCTCCCTTGACACTCTATTCAAATAAATTGACACTTATTTATGCTAAGTGTTCACTATTACCACAGTGGTGGCCTCACTATTAAAACTTATATGGGGGCTTTTAAACAAGGGGTCTTGTGGGTCTAAACACCTTTTTCATGACTCAGTGCTTAGAGGCCCCCTCATTAGAAAGGAAAAAAAAAATGTTATTAAAAAGAGACAGTTGCTATAAAATAAAATATCAGACTAGTCAAAGTTTTTTCAAACAAATTAACATCCTTTTTCTGCAATTATTTGTCAAACTCCACCCACCACTTGCCTTATTTAGAGGAGCCAATAGGGGCTTTAGCCCACAGACAACAAGGCTAGCCCTGTTCATAAACTTAGTATACAGTGCTTTGTTTTGCAGTTGTCTCATAAAGCCACTTAGCAACATATATGTAGCAGGGGGAGCCCTGAGAAGTCAACATGGTTCTGAGAATTAGAAATTGCATGATTTTCAAAGCTAAATGACATGAAAAAATAAACCCCAATTTTTTCTTTCATGATTCAGGTAGATTATACAATTTTAAACTACATTCCAGTTTACTTCTATTACCTAATTTGCTTAATTCTTTAGATATCCTTTGCTGAAGAAATAGCAACACACATGGGTGAGCCAATCACATGATTCATCTATGTGCAGCCACCAATCATCATCTACTGAGCCTATCTAGATAGGCTTTTTAGCAACGAATATCAAGAGAATGAAGCAAATTAGATAATAGAGGTAAATTTCTAAATCATGAAAGAAAAAAATTGGGTTTCATATCCCTTTAAACACAATGCCTCATTTCTATGCATCTTTAATCAACCCATCTATCAATATGTCATTTGAAAGCAAAATTCCATTATTACTTGTTTTATTTTGGGATCATGTCAGCCAAACCTACTGAACCAACTTAAAGGGCCACTAAACCCAAAATCTTTCTTTCATGATTCAGATAGAGAATAGAAATTCAAACAACATTACAATTTACTTCTATTATTTATTTTGATTAATTTTTTAGATATCCTTAGTTGAAGAAAAAGCAATGTACATGGTCAGCCAATCACACAAGGCTTCTATGTGCAGCAACCAATCAGCAGCTACTGAGCATATCTAGATATGCTTTTCAGCAAAGAATATAAAGAGAATAAAACAAATTAGATAATAGAAGTAAATTAGAAAGATGCTTAAAATTGCATTCTCTTTCTAAATGATGGAAGAAAAAATGTGGGTCTCATGTCCCTTTAAATGGGAAAAATATACTCAGG
Organism: Bombina bombina; assembly: GCF_027579735.1. Classification (NCBI taxonomy): domain Eukaryota; kingdom Metazoa; phylum Chordata; class Amphibia; order Anura; family Bombinatoridae; genus Bombina; species Bombina bombina. Next base: position 1,002,901,697 of record NC_069503.1, read on the forward strand.
CAAGAAGCTTGCATTGTATTCAAAGCATCTGGAACTGCAGAAGAGCCTTTTAAGTAAGCTGGGCTCTCTTCCATATCTCACTGTGAGGTTGATTTGTGCTGCTACATCTTGTTTACATAGATTTTCTATAGCAAACACTTTCGTATTGATTTTTTATTTTTTTTAGTACAGGTGATAGTTTCAAAGGCAAATGCAACTATTTAAATCTCTAAAGGTAAATAAAATATCTGTAAACAAAATAATGCACCCCAAAAACTAGAACTCTGAGAACACATAAAAGAAAGATAGCATTTTACACTACTAAGTCCTAGTATTTATGGAAATATATTTTTTATACCAAAAAGCAGCTGGAGAACTAAAAATGACATTTATAGAAGACAAGCTTATAGGCATTTGGTGCAAAATATGATTTAACACATCACATAAAGATCATAGGATGATTCTGTTTCCACATGTCATATTTTAAAGGGGCATTCTAGAATAGAAATAAAATCCTATATTTTGTTTAACTCCTGCAAGAGAGGGTTAAATACATATTTGAAGTTGTCCTGTACTACTCCAGATAAGTAAACAGCTGGTGAGCCAACCTGAGGCCGGCATACATTTGCATACCTCCCAACATTTCAAAATTCAAAAGAGGAACATACCACCCACCACCCACCACCCCCCACCCCCCACCAATTTTTTTTAAATGTGGTGGGCGTGGCTTAAAAATCATAAGACCAAAGTAATAAAAATAAAATTCTAAATAAAGACATATATTTTAATACACTTAGGCAGCAAATCAAACACAAGCTCAAACCACTGGTATGGCTATGTGAGCACTGTATTTAATTAGCCTTTGCAAAGACATTGCTAAATATTTTTATCTTAATTGCACATTTATTAATAAATTCTTTAAAACTGCTCTCTGCATTCCCCATTAATATTCTAGATTCTGGCCTTTAAAGTCAGCAAAAATGCACAGTAGCACGCTACATAGCATACACTTATACATGCAGATACACACACTACATACCATACACTTACACATGCAGATACACACACTACATAGCATACACTTACACATGCAGATACACACACTACATAGCATACACTTACACATGCAGATACACACACACTACATAGCATACACTTACACATGCAGATACACACACACTACATAGCATACATTTACACATGCAGATACACACACACTACATAGCATACACTTACACATGCAGATACACACACACTACATAGCATACACTTACACATGCAGATACACACACACTACATACCATACACTTATACATGCAGATACACACACACTACATAGCATACACTTACACATGCAGATACACACACTACATAGCATACACTTATACATGCAGCATACACTTATACATGCAGATACACAGACACTACATAGTATACACTTATACATGCAGACACACACACTACATAGCATACACTTATACATGCAGATAGACACTTATACATGCAGATACACATACACACACTACATAGCTTACATTTATACATGCAGACACACACACACTACATAGCATAAACTTATACATACAGATACACACACTACATAGCTTACATTTATACATGCAGACACACACACACTACATAGCATAAACTTATACATGCAGATACACATACACACATTACATAGCTTACATTTATACATGCAGATACACACACACTACATAGCATACACTTATACATGCAGATTCACAGACACTACATAGTATACACTTATACATGCAGACACATACACACACACACACTACATAGCATACACTTATACATGCAGATACACATACACACACTACATAGCTTACATTTATACATGCAGACACACACACACACACTACACAGCATAAACTTATACATACAGATACACACACACAGTTATGGATACAGATAGACACACACACTACATCATATATGGGTATCTGTAATTCATTGTATGGGGTCCTGGGGTTGGCAATTGGCAAGCACATTAGCTGGCAGTCTGCGGCTGCCACTGTTAGTTACACTGTTAGTTACCCTGGTATTAGCACTGCTCATTGTATAAAACTGAAGGCATGCTAGTATTATCACCAGGGGTTAGACATCATCACTACCAGAGGTAGGTTAGAGAGGTCACCATTACCCGTGGTCAGAGTGTAAACAGCCTTCTTACTCCTGCTTAACCCACACACCATTCCTTTTCCACAGGGAATATAACAGGTATCTAACCCTGTGAGAGCAAAGCCAGCTGCTTCTGAGTATGGGCCCAATAGAATTTTTTTTTTTTTTTTAAATGCCTGGGGCAAATCGGGACAGATGGCTAGCAACTCGGGACAGAGGGACAGACCCCTAAAATCGGGACTGTCCCGCGAAAATCGGGACAGTTGGGGGGTATGCATTTGTATGCACCAATCATTGGAAATATCCTAATCTGGAGCACAATGGAGGTTTTCCTTTGAATGAAACACACAGCATTTTAGTTTAATATATACTTTAATATTTTACTAACAAAACACAATTTATTATCTATATCTGGAAATTAATTTAAAACTAGCAATGTCTCAGTAGTTATAAAAAACCACAAACTTAATTTCCATTGAAAGTAAACTTAAGTTCTTATCTTTGGAGCTACCAAAAGCATGAGAGATTATAAAAATATTAATGCGCTTCTTAAGTGCTAAACTTTGAGTGGTTCAAACACATTAAGGCTTTTTCTAATCGATATACAGCAGCATTATATCTTATCTGGAAGAATATTATTTTCCAATCAATAACTGCACAATTAACAAGCTTTAGGCATTCCACTGACGACAACCAGAGAAATTGCAAGTCATGTTAAAGGTGCACCGAAATTCCGTAATTAGTATAAGATATTAAGGGAATTTCATGTAAAAATAAGGAAATGTTTGATTTTACTTCTTCAAAACACTTTTTAGATGTTATCAATATTTTCTTCAGTTTGCTTTGTTCAGCGACCTAAGAATTGTGTTCTTGGCTTCTATTTAGGGCAAAAGAACCATTTATTGTGTCATATTCTTATTAGGTGTAGTGAAGGTGAGATTAGAAGCTATCTAAAAAAAAGCAAAACAAAGGTGATTAGGAAAAAGATTCCATAAAAGCATAGAAACAAATTTTAACAGCTGATAAGAACCAGAGAGATATTTGATATATAAAGTGTGCTTAGAGCAGAGCTTTCCAAACTTTTCATGTTGGCGACACACTTTTTAGACCTACATCATTTCGCGACACAGTAATTCAGTTGTACTAGCAAACAGGAGGTTAAACTAACTTGTTTTAAGAGATACAGACACATACATAAATTATATAATAATGAAATTTGCAAGTAACAATATGTATGTGCAAGAATTAAAAAAAAAGTTTAACACCAATAGCTACTTACTATTTTAATGGGATGTATGAGGTTGATGGGATGAACACAATTTCTGAATATTTGGTGGAATATTAGATAAAGACACTCACATCTCATCATCAAGCATTTTTAAGTTTCCACTTCCTATCCATATATCAAGAGCAGGAGCAGCAATGCACTACTGGGAGCTAGTTGCAAAAAAAAACCCTCTGACTTCTGACTTCAGCTCAGCGTTTAAGCTGCCGTTCCCCAGAGCTCGGTGAGTCAGATTGACTACTGCCCACACTGCAAACACACTGCTGTCCCACTCACTAACTACACATGCAGTCACGAGCCAATTAAGGAGACTACACGTGCAGTCAGGAGCCAATGTGCCGCCAAAGCCGCCAATGGGAATAGTTTCAGTTCCCACTGAGCTGTGCCAATTGGTTAAGATGATCTGTGACCCACAAGGTATCAATCAGGTGTCAACCATGTGATATGCGTAGCAGGCAGGCGGAAAGTCAGAAACCAAAAAAATAAATACATTTAAAAAAATTTGTGCTGAAGCAGGGACACACCTACACACTGCTGCCGACGCACTAGTGTGTCCCGACACACAGTTTGGAAAGCACTGGCTTACAGGAATATGGCTACACCTTACTGATGAGGCCCAATGAAGGCAAAAAAAATAATATATATATATATATATATATATATATATATATATACATACACATATATATATATACACAGTATATATAAATGAATGAAGAAAATGCACTCTCTGGATTTATAAATATATATCAAACTTTACTACGTGACGTTAAAAGGTTTTCACCCCTTCCTCATATTCTAATCAACAGAGGATAATTGAGCATCTTGAAACCTAAGGAACAATAGATCACAGATACAATCCTATCTACAAGGGCCAGATTAAGAGTGCCCCCCTACAGAGCCTTCAATTTACCTCATACGAGTGGGGTTAATTTTTGTTAGTAGTGAATTCAGAAGTTTAACACTAGAATCTCAGATTACACACCCGCCGAGGTGTCAGGCTCATCTTTTATGAATTTTATGTACGCTAATGAACTGTAATGCTCTAATCCATTAATGGATCTCTTTTAAAACCCAGGATTAAATACTCTAATCCAGCATCAAATAACCAATAATCAGCAATTTCACGTGGCAACATAAATATTTATTTACTTATTTAATCATTCATACATCTATTCTACACCCATTACATTGATATATATAGATTATATATACTGTATATATATATATATATATATATATATATATACATACACACATATACACATCTTTTATATATATATATATATATATATATATATATATATATGCATCTTTTCTTAGGTTAGGTTTAGCGCTATTTAACCCTATTTGTCCTCTTGATTTGCATATTAACAAGGTTTGTGGAAAGGTTCTTTCTTGCAATACCTATACCTAGAGTTCAGCAGCTTACGATTGCCTGTATCACTTAATTGATAACCTGTGGGACAATATCCACCTGTGTAACCAGTGTTTTATTTCTCCCATATAGCGCCTATTCTTTTGTTCTCTTTTTGTTTCATATATATATATATATATATATATATATATATATATATTGTCATCTTATAAATGTATAATTAGTCCAATAAAAAAAGTATCATTGCTCAATGCAATGTTATTTTGATATATATAAATAAAAACATATACTGAGTAAAGCGCCATATTCAGATTCTCACCTCCGTTCCCCGGCATTGTCCGATGTGAACCTTGACCTCAGCGTATGCGAGAGGTACTGCTGCAGCTATTCAAAAGTGTCTGCTAAACACAAAGGCAATTATATGTGAAACAAAATGAGAATAGCGCATGCAGACCAAGCCAATACCACTTATGTAAAACTTCCAAGTTAATTATACCATATTAAGACCAGAGACTGTAGCACGGTATACAAAAAATAGCAAAAAGTAAATTCACATAGCAATGTGAACAGGAGCACTTACAAACATGTTTCGTGCCTGCGCACTTGATCACTGCACTGTATGTATGTATATATATATATATATATATATATATATATATATATATATATATATATATATATATATATATTAGATTCCTTTTATTGTCATTGTAAAAAGTATAAAAACAAAGACAATGAAATGTAATTAAGTATCTAACCCACCTGGAGATCCAGCAAGACCCCTACAGACAAAACAGCCTATAAAGAAGCCATCAGCACCCACCAATACCTAATCAAAACCACCAAGAAAACATCCAAACATCCAAGACAGAATAAACGCCAATGCCCACAACTACAAGGAGCTGTTCAGTCATCAAAGAATTCGCCAAACCCAACAGCGACACCAACAACATCCCGCCCTCCCAGGATCTCTACAACAACCTCGCCACATACTTCCATCACAAGATTGGCGACATCTACGGCAGCCTCGCGCCACAGACCACACCCACCACCGCCGACCCACCAACCCTCACTGACACCGCACCCATAAACACTTCCACATACCCCCCACGGACCATCTGAAGTCCCCTCACCACAGAGGACACCCTAAGTATCATGAGATCGATCCACTCCGGAGCACCCTCGGACCCATGTCCGCATCACATCTTCAACAAAGCGGGTGACACCATCGCCCCCGAACTCGGCCACACCATCAACTGCTCCATCGAGACCGTCACCTTCCCGGAAGACTGGAAGCACGCAGAGGTGAACCCCCTGCTGAAGAAACCCACGGCAGACCCCAAGGACCCTAAGAACTTCCGTCCCATCTCACTACTCCCCTTTCCGGGCCAAAGTCATTGAGAAGGCAATCAACGCTCAACTCGTAGACCACATTGAAGCAAACAACACCTTGGACCCCTTACATTCTGGTTTCAGGAGCAACCACAGCACCGAAACCGCCTTCCTCACCGCCACAGACGGCATCCGCACCCTACTCGACCGAGGAGAGACCGCTGCCCTCATCCTCCTGGACCTCTCAGCAGCATTCGACACCGTCTCCCACCGCACCCGCCTACACGACGCCGGCATCCACGACAAAGCCCTGGAATGGTTCGCCTCCTTCCTCACCGGCAGAACACAGAAAGTGAGACTCACACCCTTCACCCCCAAGCCCACAGAGAACAGCTGCTGTGTACCCGAAGACTCTTTGCTGAGACCTACCCTCTTCAACATCTACATGGCCCCCCTCGCCGCCATCGTCTGACGACATGACCTCAACAGACACCCAGTTGATCCTCTCACTCACCAGAGACCCCACCACCGCCAAGAGAAACATCCACAAAGGGATGACAGCAGTCGCCGCCTGGATGAGAGACAGCTGCCACAAGCTGAACGCAGACAAGACCGAAGTCCTCCTCCTCGGACCCACCACATCGGCCTGGGATAACTCCTTGGACACCCGCCTACCCCCACCGACCACGCACAAAACCTATGCATCATCCTGTACTCATCACTCTCCGACAAGCCAACGCCGTCTCCTCTTCATGCTTCCACATACTACACCTGCTGTGAAGGATCTTCAAGTGGATCCCAACCGAGACCAGGAAGAGAGTCACCCACGCCCTGATCAGCAGCTGACTGGACTACGGCAATGCACTCTACGCCGGCTCCACCATTAAGCTCTAAAACAGACTCCAGCACATCCAGCATGCCTCGGCCAGACTCATCCCCAGACTTCTCCCTCGCCAATGCCACATCACCAAACACCTGCAAGACTTGCACTGGCTACCCATCAACAAAAGGATCATGTTCAAGTTTCTCACCCACGCGTTCAAGGCCCTCCACAACATCTGTCCCGAATAGGTCAAACACCACGTCACCTTCTACACCCCCGCCAGACAGCTTCGATCGGCCGACCAACCCTCGCAGTAATCCCCCACATCAGGAAGACCACAGCCGGTGGCAGATCCTTCTCTCACCTGGCAGCCAAGACATGGAACGCTCTACCGCTGCACCTCAGACAAGATACTTCTCTAAGTTCAGAAAGGACCTCAAGACCTGGCTCTTCGACTGAACTGCAGCAACCCCTAGCACCTTGAGATCCTTACAGGTGATCTGCCGCGCATTACAAAAACCCAATAGATATACAGATACATAACAAAATGTACTATAAGATGGTAAATACGAATGAGTATACTGAAGTTTGAGATGTGCTATAAGTGAAATATGTGCAAAATAATTGTTCTGGCACAGAAAATGCTAGTGCTGATTAAAAAGGAAAAAAGTGATAACCCACAATAAAAAAAAAAGTAATAGATAAATTAGTGCAATAAGTATGTGATATTTAGTATATAATAATGTGAGAATCATGTAATGAGTCCAGAGAAAAACAAAAAGTCAATGAAAAGATGTATTGTAATATAAATAGCAAACAGTAACAAGTACATCAAATGTGTACAATATATGTATAGTGTGTACAAAACAATCAAGGACAATTTAGTCCTATATACTAGTCATAAATTGGCAGCAAATAGAAAAGTGCAAAGTGCGGAATAAGCAGCAATTGGTCATAATCGGTGAAAAACATAATTTATGTAAGAACTTACCTGATAAATTCATTTCTTTCATATTAGCAAGAGTCCATGAGCTAGTGACGTATGGGATATACATTCATACCAGGAGGGGCAAAGTTTCCCAAACCTCAAAATGCCTATAAATACACCCCTCACCACACCCACAAATCAGTTTAACGAATAGCCAAGAAGTGGGGTGATAAGAAAAAAGTGTGAAGCATAAATATAAGGAATTGGAATAATTGTGCTTTATACAAAAAAAATCATAACCACCACAAAAAAGGGTGGGCCTCATGGACTCTTGCTAATATGAAAGAAATGAATTTATCAGGTAAGTTCTTACATAAATTATGTTTTCTTTCATGTAATTAGCAAGAGTCCATGAGCTAGTGACGTATGGGATAATGACTACCCAAGATGTGGATCTTCCACGCAAGAGTCACTAGAGAGGGAGGGATAAAATAAAGACAGCCAATTCCGCTGAAAATAATCCACACCCAAACAAAGTTTAAAACTTATAATGAAAAAAACTGAAATTATAAGCAGAAGAATCAAACTGAAACAGCTGCCTGAAGTACTTTTCTACCAAAAACTGCTTCAGAAGAAGAAAACACATCAAAATGGAAGAATTTAGTAAAAGTATGCAAAGAAGACTAAGTTGCTGCTTTGCAAATCTGAACAACTGAAGCTTCATTCCTAAACGCCCAGGAGAAACTGACCTAGTAGAATGAGCTGTAATCCTTTGAGGCGGAGTTTTACCCGACTCGACATAAGTATGATGAATTAAAGATTTCAACCAAGATGCCAAAGAAATGGCAGAAGCCTTCTGACCTTTCCTAGAACCGGAAAAGATAACAAATAGACTAGAAGTCTTTCGGAAATTCTTCGTAGCTTCAACATAATATTTCAAAGCTCTAACTACATCCAAAGAATGCAATGATTTCTCCTTAGAATTCTTAAGATTAGGACATAATGAAGGAACCACAATTTCTCTACTAATGTTGTTAGAATTCACAACCTTAGGTAAAAATTTAAAAGAAGTTCGCAACACCGCCTTATCCTGATGGAAAAACAGAAAAGGAGACTCACAAGAAAGAGCAGATAATTCAGAAACTCTTCTGGCAGAAGAGATGGCCAAAAGGAACAAAACTTTTCAAGAAAGTAATTTAATGTCCAAAGAATGCATAGGTTCAAACGGAGGAGCTTGAAGAGCCCCCAGAACCAAATTCAAACTCCAAGGAGGAGAAATTGACTTAATAACAGGTTTTATACGAACCAAAGCTTGTACAAAACAATGAATATCAGGAAGATTAACAATCTTTCTGTGAAAAAGAACAGAAAGAGCAGAGATTTGTCTTTTCAAGGAACTTGCAGACAAACCTTTATCCAAACCATCCTGAAGAAACTGTAAAATTCTCGGAATTCTAAAAGAATGCCAAGAAATATGTCTTCCAGACTCTATAATATATCTCCCTAGATATGGATTTACGAGCCTGTAACATAGTATTAATCACAGAGTCAGAGAAACCTCTTTGACTAAGAATCAAGCGTTCAATCTCCATACCTTTAAATTTAAGGATTTGAGATCCTGATGGAAAAAAAGGACCTTGTGACAAAAGGTCTGGTCTTAACGGAAGAGTCCACGGTTGGCAAGAGGCCATCCGGACAGGATCCGCATACCAAAAACCTGAGAGGCCATGCTGGAGCCACCAGCAGAACAAATGAGCATTCCTTCAGAATCTTGGAGATTACTCTTGGAAGAAGAACTAGAGGCGGAAAGATATAGGCAGGATGATACTTCCAAGGAAGTGACAACGCATCCACTGCTTCCGCTTGAGGATCCCTGGATCTGGACAGATACCTGGGAAGTTTCTTGTTTAGATGAGAAGCCATCAGATCTATTTCTGGAAGACCCCATATTTGAACAATCTGAAGAAATACCTCTGGGAGAAGAGACCATTCGCCCGGATGAAACGTGTGGCGACTGAGATAATCCGCTTCCCAATTGTCTATACCTGGGATATGAACCGCAGAAACTAGACAGGAGCTGGATTCCGCCCATACCAGAATTCGAGATACTTCTTTCATAGCCAGAGGACTGTGAGTCCCTCCTTGATGATTGATGTATGCCACAGTTGTGACATTGTCTGTCTGAAAACAAATGAACGATTCTCTCTTTAGAAGAGGCCAAGACTGAAGAGCTCTGAAAATTGCACGGAGTTCCAAAATATTGATCGGTAATCTCACCTCCTGAGATTCACAAACCCCTTGTGCTGTCAGAGACCCCCACACAGCTCCCCAACCTGTAGGACTGGCATCTGTTGAAATTACAGTCCAAGTCGGAAGAACAAAAGTAGCCCCCTGAACTAAACGATGGTGATCTGTCCACCACGTCAGAGAGTGTCGTACAATCGGTTTTAAAGATATTAATTGAGATATCTTTGTGTAATCCCTGCACCACTGGTTCAGCATACAGAGCTGAAGAGGCCGCATGTGAAAACGAGCAAAGGGGATTGCGTCCGATGCCGCAGTCATAAGACCTAGAATTTCCATGCATAAGGCTACCGAAGGGAAAGATTGTGACTGAAGGTTTCGACAAGCTGATATCAACTTTAGACGTCTCATGTCTATCAAAGATAGAGTCATGGATACTGAATCTATCTGAAAACCTAAAAAGGTTACCTAAATCTGAGGAATCAATTAACTTTTTGGTAAATTGATCCTCCAACCATGATGTTTGAAGAAACAACACAAGTAGATTCGAATGAGATTCTGCTAAATGTGAAGACTAAGCAAGTACCAAGATATCGTCCAAATAAGGAATACCACAATACCCTGTTCTCTGATTACAGACAGAAGGGCACCGAGAACCTTCGTAAAAATTCTTGGAGCTTTAGCTAGGCCAAACGGCAGAGCCACAAACTGGTAATGCTTGTCTAGGAAAGAGAATCTCAGAAACTGAAAGTGATCTGGATGAATCGGAATATGCAGATATGCATCCTGTAAATCTATAGTAGACATATAATGCCCTTGTTGAACAAAAGGCAGGATAATCCTTACAGTTACCATTTTGAATGTTGGTATCCTTACATAACGATTCAATATTTTTAGATCCAGAACTGGTCTGAAGGAATTTTCCTTCTTTGGTACAATGAAGAGATTTGAATAAAACCCCAGTCCCTGTTTCAGAACTGGAACTGGCAAAATTACTCCAGTCAACTCTAGATCTGAAACACATTTCAGAAATGCTTGAGCCTTCACTGGGTTTACTGGGACACGGGAAAGAAAAAATCTCTTTGCAGGAGGCCTTATCTTGAAGCCAATTCTGTACCCTTCTGAAACAATGTTCTGAATCCAAAGATTGTGAACGGAATTGATCCAAATTTCTTAGAAAAAACGTAATCTGCCCCTTACCAGCTGAGCTGGAATGAGGGCCGCACCTTCATGTGGACTTAGGAGCTGGCTTTGACTTTCTAAAAGGCTTGGATTTATTCCAGACTGGAGATGGTTTCCAAACTGATACCGCTCCTGAGGATGAAGGATCAGGTTTCCGTTCCTTGTTGTGACAAAAGGAACGAAAACGATTATTACTCTGGAAAGAAAGGGAAAGCAGAGTAGACTTAGAAGACATAACAGCATTCCAAGTCTTAAGCCATAAAGCTCTTCTAGCTAAAATAGCTAGAGACATATACCTGACATCAACTCTAATGATATCAAACATGGCATTACAAATAAAATTATTAGCATGTTGAAGAATAAAAATGCTATGAGAATTATGATCTGTTACTTGTTGCGCTAAAGCTTCTAACCAAAAGATGAAGCTGCAGCAACATCCGCTAAAGATATAGCAGGTCTAAGAAGATTACCTGAACACAAGTAAGCTTTTCTTAGAAAGGATTCAATTTTCCTATCTAAAGGATCCTTAAGGAAGTACCATCTGTCGTAGGAATAGTAGTACGCTTAACAAGAGTAGAGACAGCCCCATCAACTTTAGGGATTTTGTCCCAAAACTCTAATCTGTCAGATGGCACAGGATATAATTGCTTAAAACGTTTAGGAGGAGTAAATGAATTACCCAAATTATTCCATTCCCTGGAAATTACTTCAGAAAATAGCACTAGGGACAAGAAAAACTTCTGGAATAACTACAGGAGATTTAAAAACCTTATCTAAACGTTTAGATTTAGTATCAAGAGGACCAGAATCCTCAATTTCTAATGCAATTAGGACTTCTTTAAGTAAAGAACGAATAAATTTCATTTTAAATAAATATGAAGATTTATCAGCATCAACCTCTGAGACAGAATCCTCTGAACCAGAAGAACCATTATCAGAATCAGAATGATGATGTTCATTTAAAAATTCATCTGAAAAATGAGAAGTTTTAAAAGACTTTTTATGTTTACTAGGAGGAGGAATAACGGACATAGCCTTCTTAATGGATTTAGAAACAAAATCTCTTATGTTATCAGGAACACTCTGAGTATTAGATGTTGACAGAACAGCAACAGGTAATGTAACAGTACTAAAGGAAATATTATCTGCATTAACAGTTTGTCATGACAAAACAGTACAAACAACAGCTGGAGGAACAGATACCATAAGTTTACAGTAGATACACTTAGCTTTGGTAGCTCCAGCCCCAGGCAGCGATTTTCCAGAAGTATCTTCTGACTCAGTTTCAACGTGGGACATCTTGCAATATGTAATAGAAAAAACAACATATAAAGCAAGATTGATCAAATTCCTTAAATGACAGTTTCAGGAATGGGAAAAAAATGCCAGTGAACAAGCTTCTAGCAACCAGAAGCAATAAAAAATGAGACTTAAATAATGTGGAGACAATAGTGACGCCCATATTTTTTTAGCGCCAAAAATGACGCCCACGTATGACGCCGGAAACAGAAAAAAAAATTTGCGCCAAAAAAGTCAGCGCCAAGAATGACGCAATAAAATGAAGCATTTTCAGCCCCCGCGAGCCTAACAGCCCACAGGGAAAAAGTCAAATTTTTAAGGTAAGAAAAAAATTGATTTATTCATATGCATTATCCCAAATATGAAACAGACTGTCTGAAATAAGGAATGTTGAACATCCTGAGTCAAGGCAAATAAATGTTTGAATACATATATTTAGAACTTTATAAAAAAGTGCCCAACCATAGCTTAGAGTGTCACAGAAAATAAGATTTACTTACCCCAGGACACTCATCTACATGTTGTAGAAAGCCAAACCAGTACTGAAACGAAAATCAGCAGAGGTAATGGTATATAAATAAGAGTATATCGTCGATCTGAAAAGGGAGGTAAGAGATGAATCTCTACGACCGATAACAGAGAACCTATGAAATAGACCCCGTAGAAGGAGATCATTGAATTCAAATAGGCAATACTCTCCTCACATCCCTCTGACATTCACTGCACGCTGAGAGGAAAACCGGGCTCCAACCTGCTGCGGAGCGCATATCAACGTAGAATCTAGCACAAACTTACTTCACCACCTCCATAGGAGGCAAAGTTTGTAAAAACTGATTTGTGGGTGTGGTGAGGGGTGTATTTATAGGCATTTTGAGGTTTGGGAAACTTTGCCCCTCCTGGTAGGAATGTATATCCCATACGTCACTAGCTCATGGACTCTTGCTAATTACATGAAAGAAAAGTGTATTGTAATATAGATAGCAAACAGTAAGTACATCAGAAGTGTACAGTATATGTGTAGTGTGTACAAAAACAATAAGGGAAAATTAAGTCATATATACTAGCCATGAGTTAGCATGGCAAATAGAAAAGTGTGAAGTGCAGAATAAGAAGCAATTGGAGTCCAAAATCATTCAATATAAAAGATTTAAAATAAAGTCAATAACAGGTTTAAAAAGTTAAAAAAGTAACTAGAGGTTTGTGTTTAACAAAATAACAACTCTGGGGAAAAAAAATATTCCATAGCCTGTCTTTCTTGCCATACAGACTCCTATATCGCCTCCCAGCTGGTAAAAGGGCAAACAATCCATGACTAGCATGGGAAGAATCTTTAATGATACAGCGAGCCCCGTGGAGACTAAGACTACACTGGAGATCTCAAAAAAGGGTAACTGAACACAAATGATATACAGGGCTATTTTTACCACTAGTTAGAGCTTTTCAGTCAGCGTTAGTACAGTTACCGTACATACTGTAATACAATTGGTGAGAATACTCTCAATGGTACAACGGTAGAAATTGACCAGAATCTGAGGGGACAAATTAAAGGGACAGTTCACCCAAAAAATTTCTCCCCTTTAAATTGTTCCCTATGATTCATTTTACCTGCTGGAGTGTATTAAATTGTTTACAAGTAGCTCCTTTACCCCTAATTTGGCATTTGAAATAGCGGATTAATCTTGTGGTTTCCCAACCTATACTGAAAGTGTCTATACTGGAGTATGTTCTATTTAATAGCCTAAGTAAACACAGCCAGCAGAAGAGATTATACTCTCAGTGGGAGGCATGATAGTTAAGTAATAAAATGATAATTTTACATTGTTCTCTCTATGTATTGAGCTTTGGTTTTCTAGACAAATATAAGATAAGGAAGCAAGTGTGTGTACACAAAGTGATAACATAATGAGATCTGATATTACCTGAAGCTCAACCCATTGTAATAGGCTGTGGTTAAAAAGCACAAAACCAGCTACTTCATATACACACATAAACCGAAAAATGCAATTTATCATAAAGTTTATACTCTGCAACTGGTATAACAAGTCATTGAAAATACATTCATATAAAAACAATATTACAGTGTACTACCCCTTTAACTTTCTTCAGTTTCCTTAAAAAAAACAAAAAAACTCATTGTTGCGCCTTCTTCACCACAGTAGAAGTATTCAATGTCCTTGACAGGTCTTCAGAAATGTGAATTCCCATAAATTAAAAATTTCACACACGTTCTACCTCAGATCCGTTTATGTAGATGGGCATACAGTGTTTGGTCTTTCTATAATCAACAATTATCTCTTTGGTCTTCTTGATATTGAGATCCAGGTTATTTTCAGCGCACCAGGTCACCAGGTGCTTTACCTTCCTTCTATAGGTTGTCTCATTGTTTTACGAATCCGGCCTACTACAGTAGTATCATCTGCAAACTTAATGATGTTATTATACACACACATATACAAGTCACCTGGATAAAGCACTGTCATCTAACAGGTCTCAATCAATAGCCAGGGTGCAAAAATTGAAATAGACCATGTAGAAGAATTGCACTCACTGAACTTAAATACAATAATAAAAAAAAAGTTTACTAGTTGCGATGTTTCAGGGTATTCACCCCTTCCTCTGAGAAAGTGGTGAATACCCCGAAACAGCACACTAGTAAACTTTTTTGTTGTATTTAAAGGGACAGTCTACACCAGAATATGTATTGTTTTAAAAGATAGATAATCCCTTTATTACCCATTCCCCAGTTTTGCATAACCAACACAGTTATATTAATATACTTTTAACCTTTGTGATTATCTTGTATCTAAGCCTCTGCAAACTGCCCCTTTATTTCAGTTCTTTTGACAGACTTGCAGTTTAGCCAATCAGTGCCTGCTCCCAGATAACTTCACGTGCACGAGCACAGTGTTATCTATATGAAATACATGAACTAACACCCTCTAGTGGTGAAAAACAGTTTAAATGCATTCTGAAAAGAGGTGGCCTTCAAGGTCTAAGAAATTAGCATATGAACCTCCTAGGTTAAGCTTTCAACTAAGAATACCAAGAGAACAAAGCAAAATTGGTGATAAAAGTAAATTGGAAAATTGTTTCTGAATCATGAAACTTTTTTTGGCCTAGACTGTCCCTATAAGTCCAGTGAGTGCAATTTTTCTTCATGGTCTATATACATATACACACATCTCTTTTTTTTTTTTTTTTTTTTTTTTCTCTCTCTCTCTCTCTCTCTCTCTCTCTCTCTCTCTCTCTCTCTCTCTCTCTCTCTCTCTCTCTCTCTCTCTCTCTCTCTCTCTCTCTCTATATATATATATATATATATACATATATACACACACACATAAATATACATCTCTCTCACATATATACATATACACAAGAAAACCTTTTACATTACAATCTGTTCCTTTAACACTCAGTTGATTAAAAATCCAGCTGTCCAGTCACAGCAATCCATATTTCAAAAACATATGCACACAAAATAACTAAAAAAAAAGTTGCTGCAAAGTACACAAGGCCTGGCCAACAGTCTAACTGCCAGGGCAGAATGTAATCCTTATCATCTCCGGCAAGCAGGCTCTAAACTCTACTACAGATTGAATGTTTACTCTTGCAAAATGTGTTATCTGCTGAGCCTGAAAGGCAGCCTTATCTCCTTATCACATCCCTCCTCTTCATAAAAAATAACTACCACAAATATTTCTCTAGTCAGCAGTGTGTTTGGATAACAAGTAGAAACAGAAGCTAAGTCCCAGGCAGGCATGGCAAGGATAAAGTCCCCTACCAACAACATCAATTTTATCTTATCTTAGCAAGAACTACAATGGATGTAAAGTAATGTTGACAAAGACAGGTGATTTTATTTACCTCTTTTTTTCTCTTTACACATTGCTTAAACGTAAGGTGCTGTATATATCTACAACCCACATGTACTGGCAGACAGCAGATAAAAAACAATGTAAAAAGCTTTCTTAGACAAATATAGGACCTATAAAAGTTAGATATTTCCCTTTTGATATTCATTGAATATTTACAATGACCTACAGCAGTTGTTTTGAAACTAAACACTTAAAGGACCACTAAACACAGTGGAATAGCATAATCAGTAAATGCATAATAAAAAGACAACGCAAAAGCACGTAGATTAATTTTTACATGAGCAGTAGATATCTAACAAATTTGAAAATTAGTTCTATTTTCTCAAACAATGCATCCTGTGACAGCCATCAGCCAATCACAAAATGTATATTCTGCTTATCTTGCACATGCTCAGTAGGAGCTGATGCATCAGTGTGCATAACATTTTTTTTTGGCAAATTTAGATAATGGAAGCAAATTGGGAATTTGTTTAAAATGATGTGCTCTATCTTTAAAGTAAGACACAGTATAAAGTATTAAACCAAAGCACACAAAAAAGTCAAACAATATCAACCATCCTAAAATATGGCGTCTCGAAACATCTTAATCTTTTTGAAGTTAAAGGGACAGTATACACCAATGTTCATATCACTGCATGTAACAGACACTACTATAAAGAAGAATATGCACTGATAATGATCTAAAGAAAGGTGTTTAAAAGTGTGTTCTGTAATTGCATCATAAAAGTAAATTTTTTCTCTCATTATTCAGACAGAGCATACAATTTTAAAAACGTTTCCAATTTACATCTATTGTCAAATTTGACTTGGTCCTCTTGTTATTCTTTGCTGAAGAGATATCTAGATAGGTAGCGTGCACGTCTGGAACACTAGAGGAGAAGGAATAGTGCTCTTTCTAATGTATAAAATTGTTGCAAAACTGCTGCCATATAGTACTGGAGACACTCCTGAACTTACCTACCTGCTTTTTCACCAAAGGATAACATGAAAACTAAGAAAATGTAATAATACAAGTGAATTGGAAAGTTGTTTAAAATTGTATGCTCTATCGGAATCATGAAAGAACAGTTTTGAGTTTTATGTCCCTTTAAGAGATTTTCAATTCTGATAACTGATGGTGCACGTGGCAGGATTCACAAGCCTAACCCTGCTCCATATATGTCCCTAATTTTAAGATACAAACTGAAAAACAATGAATAGTTTGCTAAAATGACCATGGCTAGCTGTGTATAATCTAGTAATAGGCCCAGAGGCAGAACTTTCACTTTCTGCGATTAGATTTTTTTTTGTGAAATAAAATTCTGCAGGTCATTTTTAAATAAAATTCCATTTTAAATTAGGCAGCTACACTAAAGCACCAGCTCAATTGCAATGTGTTAATTAACTGGAGAGTAAAGCCATTTTAAAACTTTTATAATAAAGTGCAGCAGTTGAAAATTGCTTTGCTAATTAGCTGCAGACAAAAAGTTTTGAAAAATCAAAATGTGTTTCCCTTTCTCTTAATCTAATATCACAAGGTAGAAATGTAGTGAAAAACAAAGGTGCATTGCTCACAAGAACATCTAACATTCAGAAGTCACAGCTTTGCAGACTGGGAAAGACTAGGGGGCGGGGTTGAAAAAATCCTTTGCAGCACTGCTCCATATTTGACTGTACTCCTCAAATACCACTTTGCTCTGGATGTACTGTCCTAAGGAAAAAACTTACACAATGCAGCAAAAGCAAATCTCTGTTTGAAGAGAACAGTCTAATGTGGTGCAGCGCTGCAAAGTCGAAGTGATAACAGTTCCTGCATGTGTCATGTTCTTTCTGCAGACATGCTGCGTTTTCTGCTATGACATCTCAGATAACAGCATGATCTGCCTTGGTAGTAACAGGTCCTAATTGGCTCCTTTAAATAAGGCAAATGGTGGGTAGAGTTAAAGGGACAATTAACACCAAGATTGTTATAGTTTAAAAAGATAGATAATGCCTTTACTACCCATTACCCAGCTTTGCACAACCAACAGTTTTAAATGCCCTGAAAACATGTCGTTTGCAAGTAGATCTTTTGCAAGCAATGCACTACTTAAAAGGGGTCCTAGGTGAACAAATCAGGTAAGCCAATCACGAGAGGCCACCAATCAACAGCTAGCTCCAAGTAATGGATTGCTGCTCCTCCTACCTAAGTATGCTTTTCAAAAAAAGAATAGAGAACAAAGTACATTTTATGACAGAAGTAAATTGAAGGGACAGTAAAAAAACAGAATTTATGTTTACCTGATAAATTACTTTCTCCAACGGTGTGTCCGGTCCACGGCGTCATCCTTACTTGTGGGATATTCTCTTCCCCAACAGGAAATGGCAAAGAGCCCAGCAAAGCTGGTCACATGATCCCTCCTAGGCTCCGCCTACCCCAGTCATTCGACCGACGTTAAGGAGGAATATTTGCATAGGAGAAACCATATGGTACCGTGGTGACTGTAGTTAAAGAAAATAAAATATCAGACCTGATTAAAAAAAAACCAGGGCGGGCCGTGGACCGGACACACCGTTGGAGAAAGTAATTTATCAGGTAAACATAAATTCTGTTTTCTCCAACATAGGTGTGTCCGGTCCACGGCGTCATCCTTACTTGTGGGAACCAATACCAAAGCTTTAGGACACGGATGAAGGGAGGGAGCAAATCAGGTCACCTAAATGGAAGGCACCACGGCTTGCAAAACCTTTCTCCCAAAAATAGCCTCAGAAGAAGCAAAAGTATCAAACTTGTAAAATTTGGTAAAAGTGTGCAGTGAAGACCAAGTCGCTGCCCTACATATCTGATCAACAGAAGCCTCGTTCTTGAAGGCCCATGTGGAAGCCACAGCCCTAGTGGAATGAGCTGTGATTCTTTCGGGAGGCTGCCGTCCGGCAGTCTCGTAAGCCAATCTGATGATGCTTTTAATCCAAAAAGAGAGAGAGGTAGAAGTTGCTTTTTGACCTCTCCTTTTACCGGAATAAACAACAAACAAGGAAGATGTTTGTCTAAAATCCTTTGTAGCATCTAAATAGAATTTTAGAGCGCGAACAACATCCAAATTGTGCAACAAACGTTCCTTCTTTGAAACTGGTTTCGGACACAGAGAAGGTACGATAATCTCCTGGTTAATGTTTTTGTTAGAAACAACTTTTGGAAGAAAACCAGGTTTAGTACGTAAAACCACCTTATCTGCGTGGAACACCAGATAAGGAGGAGAACACTGCAGAGCAGATAATTCTGAAACTCGTCTAGCAGAAGAAATTGCAACTAAAAACAAAACTTTCCAAGATAATAACTTAATATCAACGGAATGTAAGGGTTCAAACGGAACCCCCTGAAGAACTGAAAGAACTAAATTGAGACTCCAAGGAGGAGTCAAAGGTTTGTAAACAGGCTTAATTCTAACCAGAGCCTGAACAAAGGCTTGAACATCTGGCACAGCAGCCAGCTTTTTGTGAAGTAACACCGACAAGGCAGAAATCTGTCCCTTCAGGGAACTTGCAGATAATCCTTTTTCCAATCCTTCTTGAAGGAAGGATAGAATCCTAGGAATCTTAACCTTGTCCCAAGGGAATCCTTTAGATTCACACCAACAGATATATTTTTTCCAAATTTTGTGGTAAATCTTTCTAGTTACAGGCTTTCTGGCCTGAACAAGAGTATCGATAACAGAATCTGAGAACCCTCGCTTCGATAAAATCAAGCGTTCAATCTCCAAGCAGTCAGCTGGTGTGAAACCAGATTCGGATGTTCGAACGGACCCTGAACAAGAAGGTCTCGTCTCAAAGGTAGCTTCCAAGGTGGAGCCGATGACATATTCACCAGATCTGCATACCAAGTCCTGCGTGGCCACGCAGGAGCTATCAAGATCACCGACGCCCTCTCCTGATTGATCCTGGCTACCAGCCTGGGGATGAGAGGAAACGGCGGGAACACATAAGCTAGTTTGAAGGTCCAAGGTGCTACTAGTGCATCCACTAGAGCCGCCTTGGGATCCCTGGATCTGGACCCTTAGCAAGGAACTTTGAAGTTCTGACGAGAGGCCATCAGATCCATGTCTGGAATGCCCCACAGCTGAGTGACTTGGGCAAAGATTTCCGGATGGAGTTCCCACTCCCCCGGATGCAATGTCTGACGACTCAGAAAATCCGCTTCCCAATTTTCCACTCCTGGGATGTGGATAGCAGACAGGTGGCAGGAGTGAGACTCCGCCCATAGAATGATTTTGGTCACTTCTTCCATCGCTAGGGAACTCCTTGTTCCCCCCTGATGGTTGATGTACGCAACAGTTGTCATGTTGTCTGATTGAAACCGTATGAACTTGGCCCTCGCTAGCTGAGGCCAAGCCTTGAGAGCATTGAATATCGCTCTCAGTTCCAGAATATTTATCGGTAGAAGAGATTCTTCCCGAGACCAAAGACCCTGAGCTTTCAGGGATCCCCAGACCGCGCCCCAGCCTATCAGACTGGCGTCGGTCGTGACAATGACCCACTCTGGTCTGCGGAATGTCATCCCTTGTGACAGGTTGTCCAGGGACAGCCACCAACGGAGTGAGTCTCTGGTCCTCTGATTTACTTGTATCTTCGGAGACAAGTCTGTATAGTCCCCATTCCACTGACTGAGCATGCACAGTTGTAATGGTCTTAGATGAATGCGCGCAAAAGGAACTATGTCCATTGCCGCTACCATCAACCCGATCACTTCCATGCACTGAGCTATGGAAGGAAGAGGAACGGAATGAAGTATCCGACAAGAGTCTAGAAGTTTTGTTTTTCTGGCCTCTGTCAGAAAAATCCTCATTTCTAAGGAGTCTATTATTGTTCCCAAGAAGGGAACCCTTGTTGACGGAGATAGAGAACTCTTTTCCACGTTCACTTTCCATCCGTGAGATCTGAGAAAGGCCAGGACAATGTCCGTGTGAGCCTTTGCTTGAGGAAGGGACGACGCTTGAATCAGAATGTCGTCCAAGTAAGGTACTACAGCAATGCCCCTTGGTCTTAGCACAGCTAGAAGGGACCCTAGTACCTTTGTGAAAATCCTTGGAGCAGTGGCTAATCCGAAAGGAAGCGCCACGAACTGGTAATGTTTGTCCAGGAATGCGAACCTTAGGAACCGATGATGTTCCTTGTGGATAGGAATATGTAGATACGCATCCTTTAAATCCACCGTGGTCATGAATTGACCTTCCTGGATGGAAGGAAGAATAGTTCGAATGGTTTCCATCTTGAACGATGGAACCTTGAGAAACTTGTTTAAGATCTTGAGATCTAAGATTGGTCTGAACGTTCCCTCTTTTTTGGGAACTATGAACAGATTGGAGTAGAACCCCATCCCTTGTTCTCTTAATGGAACAGGATGAATCACTCCCATTTTTAACAGGTCTTCTACACAATGTAAGAATGCCTGTTTTTTTTATGTGGTCTGAAGACAACTGAGACCTGTGGAACCTCCCCCTTGGGGGAAGTCCCTTGAATTCCAGAAGATAACCTTGGGAGACTATTTCTAGCGCCCAAGGATCCAGAACATCTCTTGCCCAAGCCTGAGCGAAGAGAGAGAGTCTGCCCCCCACCAGATCCGGTCCCGGATCGGGGGCCAACATTTCATGCTGTCTTGGTAGCAGTGGCAGGTTTCTTGGCCTGCTTTCCCTTGTTCCAGCCTTGCATTGGTCTCCAAGCTGGCTTGGCTTGAGAAGTATTACCCTCTTGCTTAGAGGACGTAGCACCTTGGGCTGGTCCGTTTCTACGAAAGGGACGAAAATTAGGTTTATTTTTTGCCTTGAAAGGCCGATCCTGAGGAAGGGCGTGGCCCTTACCCCCAGTGATATCAGAGATAATCTCTTTCAAGTCAGGGCCAAACAGCGTTTTCCCCTTGAAAGGAATGTTAAGTAGCTTGTTCTTGGAAGACGCATCAGCCGACCAAGATTTCAACCAAAGCGCTCTGCGCGCCACAATAGCAAACCCAGAATTCTTAGCCGCTAACCTAGCCAATTGCAAAGTGGCGTCTAGGGTGAAAGAATTAGCCAATTTGAGAGCATTGATTCTGTCCATAATCTCCTCAAAAGGAGGAGAATCACTATCGACCGCCTTTATCAGCTCATCGAACCAGAAACATGCGGCTGTAGCGACAGGGACAATGCATGAAATTGGTTGTAGAAGGTAACCTTGCTGAACAAACATCTTTTTAAGCAAACCTTCTAATTTTTTATCCATAGGATCTTTGAAAGCACAACTATCCTCTATGGGTATAGTGGTGCGTTTGTTTAAAGTGGAAACCGCTCCCTCGACCTTGGGGACTGTCTGCCATAAGTCCTTTCTGGGGTCGACCATAGGAAACAATTTTTTAAATATGGGGGGAGGGACGAAAGGAATACCGGGCCTTTCCCATTCTTTATTAATAATGTCCGCCACCCGCTTGGGTATAGGAAAAGCTTCTGGGAGCCCCGGCACCTCTAGGAACTTGTCCATTTTACATAGTTTCTCTGGGATGACCAACTTGTCACAATCATCCAGAGTGGATAATACCTCCTTAAGCAGAATGCGGAGATGTTCCAACTTAAATTTAAATGCAATCACATCAGGTTCAGCTTGTTGAGAAATGTTCCCTGAATCAGTAATTTCTCCCTCAGACAAAACCTCCCTGGCCCCATCAGACTGGGTTAGGGGCCCATCAGAAATATTATTATCAGCGTCGTCATGCTCTTCAGTATCTAAAACAGAGCAGTCGCGCTTACGCTGATAAGTGTTCATTTTGGCTAAAATGTTTTTGACAGAATTATCCATTACAGCCGTTAATTGTTGCATAGTAAGGAGTATTGGCGCGCTAGATGTACTAGGGGCCTCCTGAGTGGGCAAGACTCGTGTAGACGAAGGAGGGAATGATGCAGTACCATGCTTACTCCCCTCACTTGAGGAATCATCTTGGGCATCATTGTCATTGTCACATAAATCACATTTATTTAAATGAATAGGAATTCTGGCTTCCCCACATTCAGAACACAGTCTATCTGGTAGTTCAGACATGTTAAACAGGCATAAACTTGATAACAAAGTACAAAAAACGTTTTAAAATAAAACCGTTACTGTCACTTTAAATTTTAAACTGAACACACTTTATTACTGCAATTGCGAAAAAACATGAAGGAATTGTTCAAAATTCACCAAATTTTCACCACAGTGTCTTAAAGCCTTAAAAGTATTGCACACCAAATTTGGAAGCTTTAACCCTTAAAATAACGGAACCGGAGCCGTTTTGAACTTTAACCCCTTTACAGTCCCTGGTATCTGCTTTGCTGAGACCCAACCAAGCCCAAAGGGGAATACGATACCAAATGACGCCTTCAGAAAGTCTTTTCTAAGTATCAGAGCTCCTCTCACATGTGACTGCATGCCATGCCTCTCAAAAACAAGTGCGCAACACCGGCGCGAAAATGAGGCTCTGCTTATGCTTTGGGAAAGCCCCTAAAGAATAAGGTGTCTAAAACAGTGCCTGCCGATATTATTATATCAAAATACCCAGATAAAATGATTCCTCAAGGCTAAATATGTGTTAATAATGAATCGATTTAGCCCAGAAAAAGTCTACAGTCTTAATAAGCCCTTGTGAAGCCCTTATATACGATCGTAATAAACATGGCTTACCGGATCCCATAGGGAAAATGACAGCTTCCAGCATTACATCGTCTTGTTAGAATGTGTCATACCTCAAGCAGCAAGAGACTGCTCACTGTTCCCCCAACTGAAGTTAATTGCTCTCAACAGTCCTGTGTGGAACAGCCATGGATTTTAGTGACGGTTGCTAAAATCATTTTCCTCATACAAACAGAAATCTTCATCTCTTTTCTGTTTCTGAGTAAATAGTACATACCAGCACTATTTCAAAATAACAAACTCTTGATTGAATAATAAAAACTACAGTTAAACACTAAAAAACTCTAAGCCATCTCCGTGGAGATGTTGCCTGTACAACGGCAAAGAGAATGACTGGGGTAGGCGGAGCCTAGGAGGGATCATGTGACCAGCTTTGCTGGGCTCTTTGCCATTTCCTGTTGGGGAAGAGAATATCCCACAAGTAAGGATGACGCCGTGGACCGGACACACCTATGTTGGAGAAATAATGTTATAGTTTAAAAAATATAGATAATCCCTTTATTTACCATTCCCAATGTTTGCATAACCAACACTGTTATATTAATATACTTTTACATCTGTTATTAACTTGCATCTAAGCCTCAGCAGACTGCCCCCTTAACTCAGTTCTTTTGACAAACTTGCATTTTAACCAATCAGTACTTATTCCTAGGTAACTCCATGGGCGTGAGCACAATGTTAACTATATGGCACAGATTAACGCCATCTAGCTGTGAACAACTGTCAAATGCATTTTTATAAGAGAAGGTCTTAGAAATTAGCATATGAGCCTATCTACGTTTAGTTTCAACTAAGAATACCAAGAGAACAAAGCAAATTTGTTGATAAAAGTACAATTGGAAAATTGTCTAAAATTACATGCCCTACCTGAATTATGAAAGTTTAATTGGGACTTTACTGTCCATTTAAAGCTAAACTTTCATGGTTTAAAAAGAGAAGGCAATTGAAACGTTCCCGTTTCTTTAAGTGCTGATAAATACTCTGCATTTCTAAACATAACTTTAAAAGGAAAATAATAAAAATAATAAGGTTATAGTCTTGTTACATAATTCTGAACACAGTGCAGAATTATGTCATATTTTTCCCAACGTTTACCTTTAAAGGGACAGTAAACACCAAAATTGTTGTTGTTTAAAAAGATGGATAACGCCTTTGCTACCCATTCCCCAGCTTTGCACAACCAACATTGTTATATACTTTATAACATTTCTGCCTGTTTCTAAGACACTACAGGCAGCCTCTTATCACATGCTTTTTTAATTACCTTTCACAACAGGAGACTGCTAGCTCGTGTGTGCCATAAGGATAACATTGTGCTCACGACCGTGAAGTTGTGCACAACATAGCACTTATTGGCTAAAATGCAAGTCAATAGATAATAAATACAAAGTCATGTGGTCAGGGGGCTGTCAGAAGAGGCTTAGATACAAGGTAATCACAGAGGCAAAACTGTGTTGGCTGTGCTAAACTGGGGAATGGGTAATAAAGGGATTATCTCTCTTTTTAAACAATAAAGATTTTGGAGTTGGCTGTCCCTTCAATGTCTTTTCAAGCAGAATGAGTGATTTGCAGTATTAAATCTACAAAAGTGATGACAATCAAAAGATCTGTTATCTGAGTGCTAGAATTGCTTACATGAAGAACTTTTGTCTAGTTCAGGTACTGTTATCTTGATTTCTATGATAGTTACTTTACTACTGAATAGCTTCTTTATTACATAAACACCTTAGGAGCTCCTCACTAAAATTACAAATTGTTGCAATCAATCTGCATGCCATAAATGTTATCAGAGAGAAAGATGGCACTTAGTGGTACTATGAGATGCCACCTTTGGATTTTGAACGAGAAACAATGCTAAGGTTCCAAAAGGCAAACTTTTTTTCCCACATTTTTATAAAAGGCACAGGACTAGAGGTAAGGAGCACAAACATGGTCTGAACATAGTTCAGTAAATACAGATATTTAAAAAGTGAGATTTAAGCATTGGAGACGCACAAACGCCAGAGCTACTTTTAGATGTGCTGCAAATGTATAGATTATGGGGTTAAGGGAAATAAAGTGTTTAATTACACTAGACTAAAATGAGTATAAAACTACAGAAATTCTGATGACTAAAATACGACTAAATCTAAAATGACATTTTAGTCAAAAGACTATGACTAAAACTAAATCAAAATTTGCTGACAAAAACATTTTATGCAAGCTGTTATAATCAATCCATATCCAAGTACTGCTCTTTTGTAAAATTTACAAAACTTAATTTTATTAAATTTTAAGATAAATAAAGACATGTTATATACCACAACAGTTAAATCTGTATTGCATGTTCAAACCTTAATACCATAAATAAAAACAGGTTAATAAACCTTTACTCCAGGAGTATATAATGAGTTTGGAAGTTCTAGAGCAGTGCTAATATCTTTGCCGAAAATTTTACGAATCTGTGAACAATCAATTGATTCTTCCTATAGAAATAAGCATAACCCATGAGTATTGGTTTAAGTTATGCTGTGCTAGCTGCAGAAACTTTTTGTTGTGTTGAGTTACTTGATATCTGTTTTAATTATTAACAGAGAACTGTTAAAGTTTTTATATTGGGTAATATGTGCAATACAGCCAATACAGTTTACAGTTTTTATTTTTTATATTTTAAAGTTGCACTTCTGTTTGTTTATTAAACTTAAAATTAAATAAAACCAAGTTTCATAAAGATGTTATATATCACAACGGCTAAATCTGTGTCTTTATTGCATGTTTAAACCTTAATACCATAAATATTAACAGGTGTTATGTTTACTCCTGGAGTATATAATCAGTTTGCAAATTATAGAGAAATGCTTAAATAATGCATAACACATTAACTAAACCCCTTAGATTTTAGTCGACTAAAATCTACTGGAGATTGAGCCGACTAAAACTAGACTAAAACTAAAACAATTCATATGACTAAAATACGACTAAAACTAAAATGGCATTTTAGTCAAAAGACTAAAACTAAGACTAAATTGAAATTTGCCGTCAAAATTAACAATGGTCCAGGGTTCTTCAAACTTTTTACCACCAAGACCCAGTGCCATAATACCACATACATTTGCGACCTTATTTTTTGATTGGTCTGAAATACAACAAGATAGCTGCAATTTTTTTAGCAAAGTGACCGAAATGTGTGCATACTTTATTCCTGGTTGTAGTTAAACTTGAAAATGTTGTAAAACATAATTTATGTAAGAACTTACCTGATAAATTCATTTCTTTCATATTAGCAAGAGTCCATGAGCTAGTGACGTATGGGATATACATTCCTACCAGGAGGGGCAAAGTTTCCCAAACCTTAAAATGCCTATAAATACACCCCTCACCACACCCACAATTCAGTTTAACGAATAGCCAAGAATTGGGGTGATAAGAAAAGAGCGAAAGCATAAAAAAAATAAGGAATTGGAATAATTGTGCTTTATACAAAAAAATCATAAACACCACAAAAAAGGGTGGGCCTCATGGACTCTTGCTAATATGAAAGAAATGAATTTATCAGGTAAGTTCTTACATAAATTATGTTTTCTTTCATGTAATTAGCAAGAGTCCATGAGCTAGTGACGTATGGGATATAAATACCCAAGATGTGGAACTTCCACGCAAGAGTCACTAGAGAGGGAGGGATAAAATAAAGACAGCCAATTCCGCTGAAAAATTAATCCACTACCCAAATCAAAAGTTTCAATTTTAAAAATGAAAAAAAAAATGAAATTATAAGCAGAAGAATCAAACTGAAAACAGCTGCCTGAAGTACTATTCTACCAAAAACTGCTTCCAAAGAAGAGAAAACATCAAAATGGTAGAATTTAGTGAAATTATGCAAAGAAGACCAAGTCATTGCTTTGCAAATTTGATCAGCAGAAGCTTCATTCTTAAAAAGCCCAGGAAGTAGAAACTAACCTAGTAGAATGAGCCGTAATCCTCTGAGACGGGAATAAACCGACTCCAAATAAGCATAATGAATCAAAAGCTTAACCAAGATGCCAAAGAAATGGCAGAAGCCTTCTGACCTTCCTAAAACCAGAAAAGATAACAAATAGACTAGAAGTCTGTCTGAAATCTGAGTAGCTTCAACATAATATTTCAAAACTCTTACCACATCCTAAAGAATGTAAGAATCTTACCAAAAAATTCTTAGGATTAGGACACAAGGAAAAGACAATAATTCCTCCACTAATGTTGTTAGAATTCACAACTTAGGTGAAAATTGAAATGAGGACAGCAAAAAAAAAAACACCTTATCCTGATGAAAAATCAGAACAAGGAGATTCACAAGAAAGAACAGATAATTCAAAAATTGTTCTAGCTGAAGAGATGTCCAAAAAGAACAATACTTTCCATGAAAGTAATGAATGTCCAGAGCAAGCATATGCTCAAAATAGAAGAGCCTGAAAAACCTTCAGAACCCAATTAAGACTCCAAAGAGGAGAAATTGGCTTAATGACAGGTTTGATACGAATCAAAACCTGAAAAAAATGATGAATATCAGGAAGTAACACTGCCTTATCCTGATGAAAAATTAGAAAAGGATATTCACAAAAAAGAGCAGATAACTCAAAAACTCTTCTAGTAGAAGAAATAACCAAAAGGAACAATACTTTTCCAAGAAAGTAATTTAACGTTCAGAAAATGCATAGTTTCAAACGGAGGAGCCTGTAAAGCCCTCAGCACCAAATTGAGACTCCAAAGAGGAGAGATTGAATTAATGACAGGCTTGATATGGACCAAAGCCTGTACAGCACAATGAATATCAGGATGATTAGCAATCTTTCTGTGAAAAAAGAACAGAAAGAGTAAAGATTTGTCCTAACAAAGAATTGAAGACAAAACCTTATCCAAACCAACCTGAAAAAATAATACAATTCCATGAATTTTAAAAGAATGCCAAGAAAAAAAGGTCTTCCAGACTCAATATAAATCTTTCTAGAGACAGATTTATGAGCCTGAAACATAGTATTAAACAATAAGTCAGAAAAAACCTCTATGACTAAAAACCAAGCGTTCAATCTCCATCCCTTCAAATGTAATGATCTGATATCCTGATGGAAAAAATGGCCTTGAGAAAGAAAAGGTCTGGTTCAAACGGAGGTGTCCAACGTTGGCAACTGGCCATCCGAATGAGATTCGTATACCAAAACCTGAGAGGCCATGCTGGAGCTACCAGCATAACAAACAAATACTCCATAAGAATTTTGGAGGAAGAACTAGAGGCGGAAAGAAATAGGCAAAAAGATAATGCCAAAGAAATGTCAATGCATACACTACTTCCGCCTGAAGATTCCCGGACCTTAATAGGACCCTGGGAAGTTCTTTATTCAGATGAAATGAAAAACATATCTGGGTAAGAGAGACCATTCTCCCGGAAGAAAAGCTTGATTAACAGAGATAATCCGCTTCCCAAATATCTATACCTGGGAAAAAAAACACAGAATTTAGATAGGAGCTGGATTTAGCCCAAGCTAATATCCGAGACACTTCTGTCACAGCCTAAGGACTGATAGTCCTACTCTGATGATTGACATACACCATAGTAGTGATATTGTTTAAAAAACATTAAACGTCTCTACTTCAAAAAGAAACAAACTGAAAAAACTCTGAGAAAGCACAGAGTTCTAAAATATCAAATGGTAATCTCGCCTCCTGAGATTTCCAAACCCCTTGTGCTGACAGAGATCCTCAGACAGCCTCCCAACCAAAAAGACTCACATATGTAGAGATCATGGTCCAGAATGAAAGAAACGAAGAGACCTGTAGACTAAATGATGGTGATCTTAACCACCAAATCAAGAGAGATAAATATTTAGGATTTGAAGATTAAAAAATGCGAAATACTAGAATCCCTGCACCATAATTCAGCAAAAAAGACTGAAAAGGTTCTTTCTATTGAAAATGAGCAAAGGGAATTAAATCCAATGCTGTGGCCATAAGACCTAAAACTTGCATATATAGCAACTGAAGGAAATAATAGAGACTAAAGGTACCGACAAACGGAACACAATAAAATTGTCCCTTGTCTGATAGAGACAAAGACAGAGATACAAATATCTGGAAACCTAAAAAAGGTGACCCTTGTGTGAGGAATCAAGAGCTTTTGAAAAAAAGATCCTCTAACTATGTCCTGAAGAGCAAAGTGAATCATATGAGATTCCGCATCCTCAGAAAATAATCTGAATGAAATCAGAAAAATGAAAATATGCATTTATTGTATCTAATGAAAACAAATAATGCTATCACTGACCAAAAAGACAGAATAGTTTGAATAAAACTCCAAAACCCAGTTCCTAAAAATGGAACTGGAAGAAATACCCCAGAAGATTCCAGGTCTGAGCAGCGCTTGAACCCCATGGGTGCCTAGCCATGCTTCAACAGTACCCAAAATATATAGGACCGAAACACACTGAAAGTGTTAGCCTTACTGGAATAAAATCAAAGAAATTTGGACCGAATAGAACCAAATAAATTTTAAAAAAGTCTTAACCTGCCCCTTGCCAGCCAAGCTGGAATACAGCACGTACATCGCAATATTAGGGAGCTGATTTCGAACTGAAAATTTCCAATTATAAACATGTTACTTGGGAAAGAATTCAGGAATTCGTTCCTTAATAAGAACAACCAAACTAGTATAAGCTTAAAGTTTTAGTCTTAGAACTCAATCTTGAAGCCCAGAGTAACAGTTAAGAATTGAATCCAATTATAAAACAAATAATTGATTATCTTAGAACAAAAGAAATATGGATTTTTTTTTAAAAAATCACAAAAAATTCTAGTAAATGTTGTCCCTTAACAATGCTGAAATAAATCATAATCTGATACTTGATCTTAAAGTAAACAGAACAAAAATGAAGCAATTGCAATATCCAAATAAATCACAGGACCAAGAAAAGTACCTGAAACTAAATAATTTTCCATAAATAAGATACAACCATCTAAAGGAAAATAAATACTATTTTGCTATAGAAACAATAGCATAATTAGTAGGAGTAGAGATAGCCCCAATAAATTGGAGAACCCTCCAAACTTAATTCAACTGCTGGCAAAGAATATAGTTTAAAACCTTTGAAGAAGGAAAAAAAGAAAATTCTCAGCCTATTCCATTCCCTAGTATGGGGAATTGGAAAGAAAACCTCTGAAAGTACAGAAGAATAAATAGGCAGAAATAGTGTCAGCTAGACTTAAAGAACTAGTTACCTTAATATCCAAAATAATCAACACCTTTTCAACAAAGAACAAATGTACTTTAATAATAAAAATAATAATAAAAAAAGTAGATTTGTTAGTGTCAATATCTGATGAAGAAAATTCTGAAAGAGAAAAAACATCATCAGAGAAGGATAAATCAGTATGTTGTTGGTCTTTTGAAACTTCAATAATTAAAAAAGAAGTGAAAAAGAACTAAAATTTTTTATTAGAAGGCAAAAAGTCAGACAAAGCCTTTAAAATAGAATCAGAAAAATATTTCTTATAAATCTTCTAAATATTTCTTGTACATAAGATGTAGAAATGGCAATATATAAAGCATAAATACTAATGGATTCTGCATGTAAAAGTATATCATAATAACTTATTACAAACCATAGCTAAAGATAAACATTTATAACATTTAAAATAAATGAACTTAGCTTTGGTAGAACTGAAACTCAGTTAAGCGTTTTTCCAGAAGTGGCTTCTGATTCAGGGTCAATCTGAGACATCTTGCAATATGTAATAGAAAAAACAACATATAAAGCAAAATTGATCAAATTCCTTAAATGACAGTTTCAGGAATGGGAAAAAATGCCAATGAACAAGCTTCTAGCAACCAGAAGCAATACACAATGAGACTTAAATATTGTGGAGACAACAATGACGCTCAAATTTTTTAGCGCCAAAAAAGCCGCCCACATTATTTGGCGCCTAAATGGTTTTGGCGCCAAAAATGACACCACATCCGGTAACGCTGACATTTTTTGGCGCAAAAAGGTAAAAAAAAATGACGCAACTTCCGGCGACACGTATGACGCCGGAAATGACAAGAAAATTTTTGCGCCAAGAAAGTCCGCGCCAAGAATGAGCAATAAAATGAAGCATTTTCAGCCCCCGCGAGCCTAACAGCCCACAGGAAAAAAATTCAAATTTTAAAGGTAAGAAAAAATGTAAAATTCAAATGCATTATCCCAAATAATGAAACTGACTGTCTGAAATAAGGAATATTGAACATCCTGAATCAAGGCAAATAAATGTTTAAACACATATATTTAGAACTTTATATAAAAGTGCCCAACCATAGCTTAGAGTGTCACAGAAAATAAGACTTACTTACCCCAGGACACTCATCTACATATAGTAGAAAGCCAAACCAGTACTGAAACGAGAATCAGTAGAGGTAATGGTATATATAAGAGTATATCGTCGATCTGAAAAGGGAGGTAAGAGATAAATCTCTACGACCGATAACAGAGAACCTATGAAATAGACCCCGTAGAAGGAGATCATTGCATTCAAATAGGCAATACTCTCTTCACATCCCTCTGACATTCACTGCACACTGAGAGGAAAAAGGGCTCCAGCCTGCTGCGAAGCGCATATCAACGAAGAATCTAGCACAAACTTACTTCACCACCTCCATGGGAGGCAAAGTTTGTAAAACTGAATTGTGGGTGTGGTGAGGGGTGTATTTATAGGCATTTTAAGGTTTGGGAAACTTTGCCCCTCCTGGTAGGAATGTATATCCCATATGTCACTAGCTCATGGACTCTTGCTAATTAAATGAAAGAAAAGGTAATAACACACACATACCACACACTATCATACAAAACATACAAATTCTCAATCACACTCAGGGCCGGCCTTTGGGGTGTGCAAGCTGGGCGGCCGCACATGGCACCATGTGGCCGACACAGCTCGCTGTCACACAGCCGCTATTACAAAGTGATCACAGTGATCATGTGTGAATGTGCAGCTTTGGTGCAATAGAGGGGCAGGGGGCCTAGTGAGGAGAGAGGTGTGTTCGGCAAGTGGTCAGGCAGAGAGGCTGTGAGAGGGGATGGGATCACACACTGTATGTTATTAAAGTCTGTATTAACATACAGCGTGTGTGCCCGCCCCCTCTGATCTGCGCGCCCAGAACATCTTCTCCCCACAAACTGTACAGGACGGGGGCTCCAGTGTTAAGGTCTTCCCCTTTCTTCACAATCCCAATGGGGAGGGGCAGGGAAAAGCTGCACATCTCCCTGGAGGGAAGGAATTCTCTCCTGCTGTGCGAACTGTGATGTCACAGGAAGCACAGCCGACAAGATTCAGCAGCCAAAACAGGAAACTACAGCCAGACCAGGAGGTACCCTGCCTATCTCCCTCTGTCTTTCTCCACCTTCCTGTCCCTTTCTCTATATACTACCTGTCTCTCTGTCTCTTTCTCCCCCTTAGTCTGTCTTTTTTATCTTCCTGTTTGTCTCTTTCTCTTCCCCTATTTCTCTCTCTCACATGTCTCCACCCCCTCTGTCATTTTCTTCTTCTATCCCTGTCAATCTTCATCTGCCTCTGCTCTTTTTTTCTCCCATGTCTACCTGTCTCTCTCCTATTGTCTCTTTCTCTTCCCCTATTTCTCTCTCACACATGTCTCCTCCCCCTCTGTCATTTTCTTCCTTTTGTCTTTCTATCCCCGTCAATCTTCATCTGCCTCTGCTCTTTTTTCTCCCATGTCTACCTGTCTCTCTCCTATTGTCTCTTTCTCTTCCCTATTTCTCTCTCTCTCACATGTCTCCTCCCCCTCTGTCATTTTCTTCCTTTTGTCTTTCTATCCCTGTCAGTCTTCATCTGCCTCTGCTCTTTTTTTCTCCCATGTCTACCTGTCTCTCTCATATTGTCTTTCTCCCCCTCCTTCTGTCTCTGTCTCCCCCCCCCCCATATATAGTGTTCTGGAATAGACAGGAAGAATAAATAATTACTGTCACTCTGGCTGACTGCCTCTCTATTTTTTTCTCTGTCTGTCTGCCTCTCTATCTCTATGTCTGTCTGTCTTCCTCTCTATCTCTATGTCTGTCTGTCTTTTTTCTCCTCGTCTTTCACTGCCTGGCTGTATCTCTGTGTCTGGCTGTTTTCTTCTCACCATGTCTGGCTCTCTCTCTCTCTCCATTTCTCTGGGTGTCTTTCTGTCTCTCTCTTTCACTCCCTCACTCACTCTCTCTCTCTCTCTGTCCCTTTGGAGAGAGAGAGAGAGAGAGAGAGAGAGAGAGAGAGATAGTGGCAGACAGAGAGAAAGACAGCCAGAGAAAAAGAGACAAACAAGGATAGTCTGTCTTTCCCCCACATTATAGATGTCAGTGGGGGCTTAATGACCCAGTCTCGCCTAAGGCCTTGCAAAGTCTAGAGCCACCTCTGGGCATCCTACTGGCTTAGGGTAGTGCAGTGTCTTAGGGTAATGTAGTGTAAGAATACCCTGCTGTGTTTGTGGTTGGTTGTTGGGAAGTTGTTTACTTCATATGAAGGGGAAATGGACATAACAAGCGGTGGGGGTAATGGACATGGAAAGGGGGAATGGACATGGTAGGAGAGGGCGAGAGCGTAAATGGAAAGGGGAGCATAGACATGGTAGGAGAGGGCGAGAGCGTAAATGGAAAAGGGAGGAATGGACAGAGGAAGGGAGAAAATGGACGTGGAGAGAGAAGGGGATGGAGAGGTATGGAGGAAGGAGCAAGGAAAAGTGGGGGGGAGACTGGAGTGGAAAGAAGGAGAGAGAGTGTGAGTGTGCATATGAATCTGAGTGTATATCTGTGAGTGTATTAATCCGAATGTGTGACTGAGTATATATACCTAAATCAGTGTGTACATATCTGTTAATGTATGAATCTGTGAGTGTGTCAGTAAGTGTGTAAATCTGTGAGTCTGTGTTTCAATCTGTGATTATCTGAGTAAATCTGTAAATGTTGAATTTGTGCGTAATTATATGTGAGAAACACTGCCCATTTACACACACTAAAACTATAATAATCACATAATGACATTAGACACAGAAAAACAGTGAAAAAAAACACACACTATGACATTGAGTACACAGAGAACATCACAAACATGTATGCTTACATTACAAACACACAGTAACACTTGCTGACACTGCACATACTAACACTGACATTGTGAACAAACATAAAAGTACACAAACATTCAGTGACATTAACTGAAGATAAACAGTCTCATACACACAAATGGAATTACATTGTTCTGATATAAGGAGGCATTGCTCAAACCTAAGAGTATTATTGTGAGGTAGTGTGGACAAGGCTCAGAGTTAGGGGTTCTCTTTCTGTTTTCTCACTGTTTCTGTCTGTGTGTCTGTCTGTCCATCTCTCTACTTTCTGTATCTCTGTCTTTGTCTCTATGTCTCTCTCTCTGTCTGTCTTTGTCTCCACTCTATCTTTCTGTCTTTCACATCACCTCTCTTGCCACACCCCCTTGTAAGGGGTGCGGCCAGGGAGAAGCGCTGTAAATATTTTTTTCACACTGCGAACCTAAAGGTCTAAGGCCGGCCCTGTTCACACCACACACATACCACCCATTCTCATGCACACCACACACCCACACACCACACCCATTCTCATGCACACCACACACATTCTCATTCATACCACGCACACACACACCACACATTCTCATTCACACCACACACAGAAGTCACTACCGAGTAAACATGGTGTTGCGACTCAGTGATGGGTCCCGACCCGTTTTTGATGAACCTTGCATTAGTCATATCCATTCAATAAAAACCGGGTGCGGGCAGCATAATCCCTCAGTGGCTGTAGCAGACAAACACATGTGATAGAAGGATTGAGAATGGGGGCGGGGGCCACAATGCAGAGTTCACAATTCGTGACAGTCCCGCAATATGTGGGACGGTTGGGAGGCATACAAGTATACAAACATTATACATAAATATTGACATCTTTGGAACTCTACGTAAGCTGCTACTATATCTGGATAAAAAAAAAAAATTGTATCTGTAAGCTCACACTGAATATGGCATTCTGATTTACAAGCAAAAATGATTATATCTTTTTGTGTTAAAAGGGATATTCTAATGCAAAGTAACTGTATTTAACTTATATAAAGGTGTTAAACACAAATGTAAAGCAGTGCTCTAAAGCAGCAAGCCTGGTAGCAGGATACAGCCGGTGATTGGTGCATATGATCGGTTAACCAGCCATGTCGTTCTTGGGAATACTTGATTTAACCACTTATCTAGGATCAGCAATATAAAAATGACATATTCCATAAAGGTGAGCATTTATATTTTGCATTAGAATGTCCCTTTAATCTTTACTTCCCAAAACACAGCAAAACAAAACATTGTTAAGTTCATTAAAGTTCAGCAAAAGGGGACTTATCGATTTAACTTTATCCACTAGTAGCTGTTTTTTATAATGGCAACCAGTAGTTTAACAACCATTAACTGCACACTGTAAATGTGTCTCTTTTTATTAAAATGGGTACAAAGGTTTAATTTTTTTTATGTGACAAATGACGCAATTGAGGCTATAAAGCCATCAAGTCATAGACACATAATAAAGCATGTTATGGAAATAATAGTCACATGTTGCAACAGGTTAAACAATAATACACAAAAGAAATGGTTTTCACATCACTTATTGATAAAAGAAGGCACACACATGAAGGGTTACAGATTGGCTCCCGGTCAGGTTTCCATTATGATCAGAAGATACAGCATGTACAGAGCATATTAATAGTGGAGCACTGAGTTTCCACCGTCAGCAGAAGTGCAGAACACAGGGAGACATTCACAGATTATACACAGGACACAGTGAGGTATCCACAGATTTATCTTAAAGGGAAAGTAAAGTCAAAATTAAACCATCATAATTCAGATACAGAATGTCATTTTAAACAATCTTCCAATGTATTTCTATTATCTAATTTGCTTTGTTCTCTTGGTATCCGTTGTTGAAAAGTATACATAGGTAGGCTCAGGAGCAGCAATGCAATACTTGGAGCTAACTGATTAGAGGCTGCCCATATATGCATTTTGCCATTGGGTAAACAGATGTGTTCAGCTAGCTCCCATTAGTGCAATACTGTTCCTTTAACAAAGGGCACCAAGAGAATGAAGAATTATTGATAAAA